>NC_051125.1:13540362-13708987 GCF_014839805.1 Manduca sexta | reverse complement strand
ATTCATTGGATTAGATTGATGCATTTGGTTTTAGCTATTCGGGTCATATAAAGTCGATGGTTGCTTAAGACCCTCCGCCTCTGCAATATTGTACTTTAAAACGGAATATGACACATACTGGTTACATGGCCCTTGTAAATACTGGTATTTTAGAATAAAAAAGAAAGTCTCCCGCTGAAAAACTCAGTACAGTGACCTATAAAAAAGTGGTATTGCAACTAATGATTTCTTATGTTTACGCGAATGTTAGACATTGAAATAAAAACTATTTAAACGGATTTTATCGCGGTTTTTTATATTATTATTTTCTCCCGACGTTTCGAAGACTTTGCAGCCTTCATGGTCACGGGGGACTGAGGTGTTGTTCATCCGTAAAGTCAAAGTTACAATATCTACCTACATTTTTCAAATATACAACTTTTTAAAAAATTTTATCTGTTGACGGTCCGATCTACGCAGAATGAGCTCACAGTGTCTTGAGGTCTGGCAGCCGGTCTTTTGGGATCCGATTTAATTAAATGTAGAACAGGATCCCAGGCTTGTGCAAGCTTCCAACCATCTTCCCTATTGAAATTTGGGTGTTTTTTATTTCAATAGCCTCGCGAATCATCCTAGGCAGGAATCGGTGTTCTTTGGCAAGGATTTGTGGCTTGTCTAATCGCAAATAATGATTGGAGCCTCCTTCAGAATGTTCAGCGACTGCAGACTTCGTAGAGCGTCGGTGTTTCACGTCAGCTATATGTTCTTTTACGCGGGTCCCTATATTTCTTTTTGTTTGTCCTATATAAGAGAGCCACAGTTGCAGTCTATCTTGTATACACCCGGTTCTTGCAGAGGTATATGGCACTTGACAGGTGGTAAAATTGACTAATCTTCTTAGGCGGCTTGAAATAGGTTTTATTGAAGCACGCTTCAGGATGTAGCCAATCTTGTCGGTGACTCCTCTCACATATGGTAGTACAACCGGAACACGTTCAACTGTGGCTGGTTTCACTCGGTCTCTGTGACGGCGGCGTGGAATTTGGAGCTTGTTGTCTCGCAGTACTTGCTTGACATGTTGTAGCTCAGCGGCCAGGTGTTTCTCGTCACAGATTCCTCGTGCTCTCTGAAACAATGATTTGCCCACGGTAGCTAACTGTTTTGGATGGTGGTGAGATTCACCGTTCAGATATTTATCAGTATGGGTCTGTTTCCGATACACAGTATGACTTAAGGTCTGATCAGGATTACGAATGACTAAAACATCCAAGAAAGCAAGAGATTTGTTGTGTTCTAACTCCATAGTGAATTGGATTTTATTATTGATGGAGTTAAGGTGATTTAAAAATGCAGATACTTTGTCCGATGGTAAAATTGTGAAAGTATCATCTACATACCGTTTGTAAAACTTTGGAGAGACCGGTGATGTTGTCAGGGCTGTCTCCTCGAAGTCCTCCATGAATATATCGGCGACTACCGGAGATACAGGGAGCCCATCGCTACACCCTCTACTTGTACATAGAACTGATCATTCCACAACATATAGCCAGATGTAAGGCAGTGTTGGAGTAGTTCTGCATATTCCACAGGTATGTTATTATCTACTAACTTCTTAGACACAATTTTGATGCTATCTTGTAATGGTAAGCTCGTGAAGAGAGACTGGACATCAAAACTGACCATTGTTTCATTGTCAGCTAACTGTAGGTGTTTAATGTCGCTGACAAATTCGTATGAATCCTTCACAGATGCTCTAGTGTTTCCTCTGAGGGGTGAAAGCACTTTTGCTACGTGCTGAGCCAATCTGTAGGTTGGTGTGTCGATCTGACTCACAATGGGACGTAGTGGAGCATTTAACTTGTGTATCTTCGGCAGTCCATACAGTTTAGGCGGTTTTGCACACGAAGGAACGAGTAAGTTTACGTCGAGATTTAATTTATCGGAGTAATTTTTATTAAAGTGCTAGTAGCCTTCAATATCTTGTTAGTCGGGTCTGATTTGACTATTCTATACGTGCTTCCATCCGATAAAAGTTGTTCCATTTTATGATTGTAGTCTGACGTATCCATTACTACTGTCGCATTCCCTTTATCTGCACGGAGAATGGTAAGGTCTTTCCTTGATCGCAAGTTCTTCAAAGCGATATATTGATGTTTTGGAAGATTTGGTTTCGGCATTTTCTTTTGACGCAAAATTGACGAAATGTCTTGGCGTATTGCCTCCGAATCTTCCTTTTTTATATTATTCATGAAAAGACTGTTCTCAACATTGCAAATAATGTCTTCATACGAGAAAATAATAATATAAAAACCGCGATAAAATCCGTTTAAATAGTTTTATTTCAATGGTATTGCAACTGTTTATGGGCAGTCATGAGGCCATCATCATACGAGCAGTTTGCTCGTCTCATCATTCAGTTATTAGACCAAATCCTTGTCTGTATTAGATATATTTGGCAGTCGAGCTGCTGGTTACCGCTGCATAGGCACAGCATTTGGATTATAAAAATAACTCAGAATCATTTTTATTAAGGGACTTACTCATGAAACGTTAGGTCATTTCCATTGTGGCGCATGAACAATTAGAACGCGACCTTGATCTCATATCAACTATCACAACGCTGATAGCGACGCTTGGCATGACTTATGATTGTTTAAATTTTTTTGCATTCAAATAGTCTGTTTTTAATTGAATTTAGGTACTAATGCCGCTGCAGCCAGCTTTGACAATCATACTCAGGACGACTAATGAGTGAAAACTGAACCCACTACCCTTCGGCTGATAGGCATTTATACCTCTGCCTGTTAGTGACACAGTATTTGACATAGATTACCATTTATCATCCAAGTTTACATACTTTTACCTCTTTGTTACTTGACTGGCTAAGGCGAGGGTGTCTGCTATATTTTATACCCAACTAAATAGCGAACACGCAGCCAAAAATAGCTGAACAAATTTCAAAACTTTACATTTTTATTTACTCATAATAAAGTTAATATAACAGCTTTTTGCAGCTAAGAGTTATCATGTCTTACAGCGCCGAACGCTCGATAATGTAAATCATACATAATAATAAATGCACCTTCAGTATACATTACCTAAAATAAATTTTAACTGACCTTATGTTACTCCTGAAATTAATTAAACGCTTCTGTACATTCCAGTTGGCAGGCCTGGGGCTCCTTGGTATTGGTATTGCAGTTCAGCTGCAGATCTCTGCTATCACGAACTTAATAACAGACAGCAGCTTCCAAGTGGCGCCGATCAGTTCTATGGTGGTTGGAGGGATTGTCTTCGTCGTCGCCTTCTTCGGATGCTGTGGAGCTATCAGGGAGAGCAACTGCATGCTCGTCACTGTAAGTTATAAAACTTATAATAATATGACTATCCACTTTAATGAGGGGAAGACGTAAAGGTCAAACTGTTGCGTCAGTGTAGAATGCACGAGGTTTATTTTTTAAGTCTTAATTTTAATTTCGGGGTTTTTATCTTTGGCAGACATGACAACCCCATCGTAACTTGTTACAGTATAAATACATAGCTATATCTTAGACTTAGTTTACATAAGAATTAATAAATGAGTCGAAAAATTAAATTAAAAATTAAAGGTTTAATTTTTACAAAGACCATCTGCTGGCGTCAACCTCCTTTAACGGTACCAAACTCGGCTATTAATGTCAGAAAATGAACAAAACGATGTTATCGGTTTAGGAATCACTCGTGTACCTCACGGTCCGCCCAGACTATATACTACGATAAATCCTAAGACATGATTTGAAGATTTAATAACTTTTAAAATATTTATTGTGGATTATAAAATTGTTAAACATAGGTCAATTAATTTCTAATGATAATTGTTCAGTTGTTTGATAACCTTAACTCCTGTTTCCAGTATTCAATCTTTATGCTGGTGTTGATGGTCCTCAAACTCACGCTGGCCGTGCTTATCTTCGTGAAGTTGGACGACGTGGTGCAAGAAATCCCGCGGTGGTTGAACGAGGTTTTCAACAGGGATCCCATCGGATTCCATGAAATCGAGAGGACGGTAATATTCAGTTGACAATTTAGTGAAGATTTGCTGCGCACGTATAAACTTTAGTTCCCATGATTTTAAATCACTTATAGCATTCAGGCATTATATAAATTGCTATTAGGCATCGCGCTGACGCTGTCGCCAAGATTCAAGCGTCTTGTATGAAAATGATAGATGCTTCACCAACTTTGATAGCTGTCAGTTTCATTTTAATGTAATGTTTCTCAATAAGTTGACATAGTCCGATTGCACCTCAACAAAGTGATTTTAGGATCGGATCATCACCTTTGACATACAAATTAACAAAGTAATACTATTTACAGTATATAATGATACAATATTTAATATTAAGGGAACTATGACTGTTATAGGGTTAGATATAACTGCAGTCCTACTTGAAATGAAACTCACAAGGCGGATATAGCTGAACAAATTCAAAATTTCAAAACGCCTTTAAACTTTTCTCAGTACCGAGTTTTCTTCAAGAGATTTCAAAGGGTTCACTTTATTTTAGATAAAAAAAACATATATTTCCATTTAAGTATATTAAAGCTTTGAATTTGTTCCGCTACTTCCGTGGCTGATTGTAGACAAAATGAGTATCCAACTTCAAAACTAAATATTGCGTCCGCCTTATCGCGAATGATTTCGGTCACTTGATGCCAGGCGTTTTGGTATGTGACGAATAAACTGTTTATAATATATTGAATGCTGTATTGTTCGCGAACTCTTCAGTTTCTTAGAGACGGGCGTCTGGTATGTGGCAAGTAAACTGTTTATAATTAATACTAAATATTTAATGTCGCAAGGTTTTATTTCCTGGTGTATGACGCCACACTGTATTGTGTAGATTTAGTAAGAACATTGAATTGTATGATACTCTGCCGTGATTATGCACAAAATTATGCACATGTATCAGTACATACAGGTAAAGTAAACACATATATATTTTGTTACAAAATGTTATAGTCTAATGACGTCAGTTTGAGTTTCTCGTCCCATGATCGGTAGGTACAAACACTCCTTCGTCCTTACCAACTCTACACGAGAAATAATCGATTCGACCACAAGCGACATTAATTAATAATAATATGTTTAATATTAAAACACTTACCGTCAGTACAGCGCTAGGACAAGGTGGACTTGATAAAGGTCGCAGGAACTCGTTGGAAGCAGGCCAATTTTAACAGATAGAAAACTTTAGGTTCGATGTATGTCCAACAGTGGACTGTCTGTAGCTGATGATTAGTAGTGACCGTGTACATTCTTCCTCCAGTTCCAATGCTGTGGTCCCGCGGGTCCCGTCTCCTATCTCAACCTGAAGCTGCCGGACACCTGCTGTGCGTCCCCTCCCTGCAACATTGTCAGCAGCGACAACTTCTCCGGCTGCAACGGCATCTTGCAAGACTTCTTCAACACATTCGGTCTGGTCATCGGAGTGGTGGCGATCGTGGTTGTCGCCATTGAGGTAATCTATACAGCGTGTTAGAGGTTCCTCACGTAGTTGTTACGGGGTTAGGCAGAGGCGCAACAAATTTTCTTCACTTCATTTTCTATGAGGACGTAGAAAAATTGTAGTTATAATATTATGATGTTAACATATTATAACATATAGAGGTAGATAACGCGATAGTTTATTAACGTTTATTAAATAATTTCAGTTAGTTATAAAACAATAATTATACAATCTTCAAATTCTATTTTCAAATATTGGAAAGATGACGGGTCATTAAGTCTCTATTTCGGTAAGTTAACTCTTAACTTACCGAAATAGAGACTCTTCTTATGTGGTGTTAGCTCCACATAAACGAACTAACACACTGTATACGTACTTACACCTTATCCGTACATTATGCAGATTGCTAATTTATTTACCTAGTCGAAGTCTTCAAGGTCAGTTAGTAATACATATAAATTATAACAAATCAAAATTAAAATATTATTTTTATCTTTTTTATAATTAATTTGAAGGCTATCCATCTCGTGCAAGTTCTTATAGTAAGCGAAATTGTAATTAATTAATTCATCCCGCGTAGTATACCAATAACTCTTCGAATGAAGGATCTCATTGATAAATATGTCTAATCAAATATTAACCTATTTCAATATCGTCTTTTTAATTTTCGAAACTATTTGACGTAAAGAAAAAGTGGTAAAAAAAACATACATACAATGAGATAACATAATCTCTTTTCAGTATTTATGTATTTGGGACACTCATTATAATGATAATGTTTATATTAAGAATTACCAACGTTATTTCCAATGTGTATGCTCATTCGTCACATAATTTTACAAGATTCTTCCACAAAGACGTCCACACCGACCTGCTATTTTATTGCCATATCGGATTTTTTATTTATTTTAATCTGTGTTGTTTTTTTTTCAGCTTGTGGCAGTGGTTTTCGGTCTGTGCCTCGCGAACCACGTGCGCAACAAGAGCAGGAGAGCTCGCTATTAGTTGTAACTAACTTTAAGTTAATTTAACACCTTAACAATGGACATATCAATGATCAAATCTGTCTCTCAGGGCCATATTAATAGATGCTACTACTCAATATCGCTCTGAAGTGCGATATCATTCGTGACAAGTAAGAGTTGATTGAGGCTTTTTCATAAACAGACATTAACAACATCTCAAGTGATATCTTGAGTCATAGTATATGATAAATTTTGACACTAGACCGCGCCGACTCAGCTGGCGTTTGGATGACGGCTCAAGTTTTGTTTATAATTGAATACGTTGAATGTCTACTTAAGATCTAACTCAAAAGTGAGATCGGTTTATTAATACGGCTCTACGAAAGTGATAGCGTTTGACAGATTTACAATATCTATGTTAAGGTTACTATTAAAATATATTTACCTAATTAATATTGTTTGTTTTATTTAGCCCTTAATCAAATTGGGGTTTTAAAGTAGATTTAAACGGGAGGTGGCATTGACGATCTCAGGGCGCGTCCTAGTGCTGAAAGACTCGTATACAACAATCCTGTATATAGAGGACCAATATTTTATTTACATACCTAGATATCAGTTTTAACCGGCGAATCCTACTAATATTATAAATGCCAAAGTTTGTGAGGATGGATGTATGTATGTATGTTTGTTCCTCGCGAAAAAACTACTGAACGGATTTGGATGAAACTTGACAGTAATATTGGTTTTACATCTGAATAACACATAGGCTATAATTTATAATGATTTTGTGTAATTTGGTCATAATATAATATTAATAATATACATATCAAGTAAGTCGGAAAAAATATTCCGAAAACTCCTTCACGCGGGCAAAGCCGCGAACCGCAAAAGCTAGGTATTCATATACATTTTATTGCTGTCCATCCTCTCAGTGCTAAAGCTCGTTTTACGGAACCACACTTGACATCCGTTAGACCCTTGGGTAAGGTTGGTGAAAACGAGGATAAGCCACACAATAGCTAAAGGAAAGTGTAGTGAAAGTAACCGCTTATGTAATCTAGTAATTTGCATGAGTACTATGAAAGGTGCTAATTTACAACAAAATAAAGACTGCTTTCGGATATCGGTCTCGGCCGGGTCATGAGCGGCTCTAAGAATTAAAGAAGCTGTAGAGCTATTCTGTAAACATAATACTATGACGCTTTCCAACTTTAGGCAGGTGCTTCATTACCTAGATAAATTCTCCGACTAATTTATGTGGGATGCGAACGTTTGGATGCGAGTGTTTAGGCGAAAATGTATATTGATCTTTTAAATGAAAAAAATGTCTAATATTCCCGTAAATATAAGAAATCATTAGGTATACTGAACTAATAGAACGGATATGAAAACTGCAAAGCGTAGTGTATTACACATGGCTTTTTAACATAGGAAATCTAAGGATGTCTGCCGGATTCGTCCGTATGTTTAAATCGTCCTACCGGCTAAAACCCCGGCATTCGCCTCTGTCCCTAATATCGAAGATCGCGGAGTGCGCAAGTGCAAGCAAACGCAACCCTCAATTACATATGTCTTAACCAAACCATAGGATATTTGTGTATTGGTATACAAAGCAGGCCATAGCTTCCCTTCTGCACCCTCTTATACCGATGCTGTTGTTTAAATTATAATCAAAAGTAAAGTAATTTGGCTACAAATTCAAAACGGTCTCCGTTAAGCTATTAGACAAAACGGCTACAGCCTGCCAAAAAACTGTCTTTGTATACAATGGTACTATTGACTCGATACTGTTTATATAGCGAGATGGTTAACGGCACTGCCGGACTGGTCGGGTGGTCAGTGACATTGTAGCCGCTGCAAGCGCTAAATTCTATAATGACCGTATAAGTGCAATAAGGATGAAATTCGCGCGTGGAGTAGGTTTATTTATTACAGAATATTTAATCTACAAAGGCAGAAAAATAAAGTATTGATTTAAACTCTGATTATTTTATTATTTTATGAAGGTATACCATAGTTAGTGAACAAAAAATTTAATGTGATGAAATATTCTCAGGCATTTTAATGAACTAATTTTTATTCAATTCAATGAAGAGACGAGTGAAATTCATAATTACCAGTAATTACAATTTTGTACAGTAATTAAAATGCAGGTAACAATATCCTTCAAAGTGGAACACCGCAGTGCATGCTCACTGTAATGCTTACTAAAAATAGTCATGGCGATCGTAAACTTTGCCCGGTTCTTGCATACGAAAAACGTATAATCTACAAGGGTTAAATACAAAAAGTAGAAATATATTAACTATTCTTTTCGATATTTTATAAATAGTCGTATTCGTAAATAGTCTAAGTTCGTAAAATGACGAATTGTACAGTTTGAAGTCAACATATAGGTACGCAAAACTGCATATTCTACATTTTACGATGTAGCTAGGTAGAAAGTAGGCTGACTCTCGTATCGCGATCAACTTTTATTTATCTGCCTTTGTCAGTCGACATGGCACAGATGCAAACGTGAGCAATGGTCCGCCCCCCGCACTCGAGTCTATGAGGTAACTTGCAAACTATTCGCAATATAGGTTACTAACGAGAGACATACTTTTATATGAGAACATAACACGAATAGATTCAATTGTTTTTCATATTGTTATCAATATTTAATTTTGTAGAATACAGGACTATAAAACATTCCAAATGAATTAAACCTGTGTTGACAGTTTTCAAATTGAGAAAAACGTGAGCATACGACTATGGATCAGAATGCTAGGTTTAAAAAAAAACAAATTAACGAGAGCCTAAGAGTGAGACGATTAATTTCTTAATATACTTAAGTTTACATAAATAAAATCAATAATGTAATCAATGTTATTCAAAGCGCTTCATCCGATGAATTGTCAAAAGCTATGCGGACGCTGGGCGTCGGAGCCCAAATAAAAATCAATTAAAAGAGCAGTTCTTTATGTGGCAACGTGGATGTAACGGTACGAGTGTCGTGATGTTTGTCTGTCTGACTGGAGGTCAACGACCGAGGGCGCCCGAACCTGTGCCCAAATAACACCAGTACATTTAGTTTTACATTACCTGTTATACGGAAATATTACTTCATATGTTATACTAAATTTATTGAGAAAACAACTATAGCTTAGCGGAAATAAAACAAACGATTGAGGCACCTAGGTCGCAGGTTCGGGCGTTCGGTCTCAGAATATCATATCTGACTTTCCATTGTTCTTTTAACTTCTGACTAATATTATACACGCGAAAGTCTTTGGCAACGTTAGGATCTTTGTAAGTTTGTTAGTAGACGTTTAGAAGTAAACGTTGCAACAATAACACGGGTAGAAAATATCCTTGTTTTAGACGTAGCCTATTACCAATCTACTTTTTATGCCGCCAATTTGCTACCAAGATAAATATTGGAAATTTTAATTTTTGTTTCAAAATAGTTTGCTCTGGATTCTTGCAATGTTTCTAGGACTTTTGTAGTGGGAATAGCTGTTGGCGCGGGCGAATTCACGAGCTGCACTTAGTTAACTATACTATACTTATAAGGCAAAGGTTTCCGGTACTATAATCTTAGTGTGGTCGAGGATCAAGACTCCGAAGATTATGTTTATCTCACCGGTTTATTTGTGGGCATGGTAGTGCCCCCGCCAAAACAAGCCAGAGGAGACAGAGCATCTCCTAACTCAAAAACCTATTATTTGACCGTGTTGTAAACGAGAGTATATTTAGAATATTTATAGTTTCGGCTTGGCTTCATTTCTGACCTGATTATGGCCCTAATAAAAAATCTTGGAATTAATTTCCGTGAAAGGATTTTGCTGGGCTTCCATAACTATTTACAAAAGAATTCCTGATTATTAATTTACTTTAAACAGCCAAAGATAACGGTAACCTCCGTATTGTTGACCGATGTAATAACATGCAAGTGAAGTTCTCACATGCCGTCTGTGATTGCAGGTGCAATTATACAGCAATATACTTTACAACGTGAGAACAGCGGACGATAGCCACAATAAGAAGGGATAGTGCCTCTGAGAGCAGCGACCAATGACTCTACTAAGAGATATATTCGTGTATTAGATACACAAAGAATACTATGAGAATTTACGACGCAAAGGGCGCTCGAATATAAACGAATAAAAACACATACGAATCGGCAAATTTATAGATTCCTTTTAGCTTTGTTTATGTAACTGCTGATCAAAGTAAAGTTGTATCTTAATTAACCAATTACATGGCGCTTTCTATGCCTACGCACTGAGGAGGCTGTCATGCCGATAGCAAAACAGACTTTTTATTATAGCATTTCTCTGTACTTGGCTTCCAACGTTATTCACTGTGTTTTCAGCTGACGTATGCAAGAAATTTTACTCAGTAGATGTGTTTATTTCTGCCACCAAGCAGCATTGGTAACTGGAGGTTATTAATCGAATATTTACGTTTCGTTTTATTCCAGTCCAACACAATAAGGGAAATGATAAAAAGATTTATTGACAACTATTTCGGTGGTAAAACATAATTTATAACAAACACTGATACTAATGAATTATTACCACAACAGTGCGAATAATAGGGCACACATACCGTACTAATTGACAGTAAAAAAAAATAAAGCACGGTACTAAATAGGTACAAAGTACAGACTACCTAGATAATATATAAAACTTGCTAATTTATTAATAATAAAATAGTAAGTATGTGATCATCAAACACCAAGTACATATCATAAACGAATCTATTGGGAGATAAAAAGAGCACTTGATAAAATTAATATACTACAACTGCATACATCAGCCTTTAAATTAGTATGTAAAGGCATTAAACGTGTAAGAGAGATGGAAACTTTAGGTCAATATATGATAACATTAAAAAGTGTTGGTTTTGGGGAACATGTTTATAAAGATATGCGTATATCGGCATATTACCTTCATACTTATGCGGCAGAACCCAAAAAAGATGAGATCTTATCGATTTTCTTTCTTTGAACTGAAATCAAAACATGTATTCACTAAAAGGATGCAATATATTTGGGATATAGAGTAATAAAGATGACCTGGCAAAGTTGTTTTACTTTTTACGAGACGGTGGGAATTTCGCGAGCGAGATGCACTCTATTGAACTCTGCCACCAGTCTGCAAGCATTGTGTATCAATTTGGTGGTAATGATTACTTATCACTTTTGGTGGTAGTGAGTACTTATTACTGGACATTATCCAGATGACACTGATGTAAAATTTTGAAAAAATATTTAAATCTTTACTTACAGTTAGCGAATAAGTTTGTTTTTGGAGTTATCTTAAAAGAAACCCTTATAAGATTATAGCCCGTCTGTATATCTATCAAGACCGTTTTTCTTAGAAACGCGTAGAGCTATCAAGTTGAAATTTATACCAAATATTCAGTGCTACGGTCTTTTTTAGCGGTGGAAAAAACAAATTTGTAAGTTAACGTGATCAAAAAATATGATCCTTTATGTCGCACATTTTTCGATATCATAAGGGAATCAAAACTTTTCTTCCCGGTGATCTAGAATCATGGAATTTGGCAAGAAGCAATGTTTTACATTGCAATGTTGCAAAATGAAATGGGTGGGGGCAAAATCTCAAGTTTGATCTATCAGACTGGGCAACGAAAATCTAATGTTGATAATGTCAATAATTTAACACGAGTATATCTAAAAGTAGGTACTTGCCTTGAATCTAGAGTGGAATCAGAGCCCCCCTCCTGTTGCCCACTCTCGCCCACTTCGCCGAGGTTATATTATGTAATAAACCGACAGGTGTGTTTTAAAAAAACTAATACAGTGTGTTTTTTGCGGTGGTAAATCGAACCCATAACCCCCAAGCACATAGCCCAAATACTAGACATAAATCCGGCGTTCTACATTAAAAAAAGTTGTCAATTAAGCGCCATCCTATTAAAAACAGGTTCCATGTTCCACGACCTGCTGACACAAACGAATATTTACGATCCTTATAATTTATATCCCACTAACAGTAAAAGTAATTAAACATGTCACTTCTTACTCTAGGCCACTCATAAATTAGAATACATGTTTTTAAACTATCAATTAATTTTCATATTTCTTTGTCACTGGCTGGAACGGCTTTACTTATCGGATAAGTGGGAATACCCCACATTTAATCATAGCTTGTATTTTACCTGTATTGATAAAGAATAGTTTCAATAAATTATTTTTTTATGAAACCGAGCCTACAGAAATATAATAATAATAATATCAGCCCTGTATTATATACTTGCCCACTGCTAAGCACGGGCCTCCTCTACTACTGAGAGGGATTAGGCCTTAGTCCACCACGTTGGCCTAGTGCGGATTGGTAGACTTCACACACCTTCGAAATTCCTATAGAGAACTTCTCAAATGTGCAGGTTTCCTCACGATGTTTTCCTTCACCGTTAAAGCGAACGATAAATTCACAAAGAATGCACACATGATTTTTTAGAAAAGTCAGAGGTGTGTGCCCTTGGGATTTGAACCCGCGGACATTCGTCTCGGCAGTCCGTTCCACGCCCAACTAGGCTATCGCCGCTTTTTAGCCTATAGAAAGTCTGTCATTTTTTACTGAAATGACAAAAGTAGTAAATCAAGACATTTATAATTAATTATATTCCTAGGTATAGATAATAATATGTTTAATATGTGGCTAATCTCTCGTCCGCCAGGACTCCATTTTAAGTTTCAAAAACCAGCGTAACTTTATTTAAAACAAATACACTTACGAGTATCTATTTCATTTTTGCTAATGCTTTCGTTTGAGTGGTTACTAATAGTTTACATCTGTAATTATTTATTGAGGTCAAAAGCCGAGTAAAAGTGACAAGTGATCTTATATGGCAATGTTAACTTCTTCGGACCCGAAGTAATTTTACCGACAGATGCTCTAGCGAGTGGTGGCCCATCAAACCGTATTCGACCAGCATGGATCGGTGTCAAAATATATATTGCTGAGGAAGCTATACCCAATGAGGATATGTTAGTAATATTACATGATCTGAACCAAAGTTCTTTCTTCTTAATGTTTTTGTTTTGTATGATTTAGACCTTATTACACACCAACAAGATCCTTTGGCAACATTAATGATAATCATGTCTTTCTATGTAATAACAAATGCTTTTTCCACGCGATCGTATACTTGGTAGGGCTATCAAAGTATTAGCAACCAAATTAAAATTACCGCTATCGACGTTGGATACCACATTATTTTGAATTCTCAATACTCATACACAGAAAATACATTTAACGGTACCATCTCGATATTTAAATCAAATATTGATGCTAATGAATTTGATAATATATCAGTGGACTGAGGAATGACCATTAAGTTAAATATTCCCAGTTTGATTAAAAATTATGGAGAAATTATGTGTGTTGGTAATGCGATACGCATACCATGGACTGTTTAGGCTGTTCCAAACTATAATATTTAATTTAGTAGTAGTTATTTAGTATTCGTTAAAAAAATCTAATGCGCTCATACATTTACCTGCTATAGGATTACCAAGCAACAGTCGGCTTGCACTGTTGTTTCTAAGGACATTATAGCCATCATAATTAGTGGGCACATCATATCGCTTAGAGTGACGAGCGCAGCGGAGTGCCACGCATTAAGTACTTTGTAATCTACACGTTGCAAAACTGCGAAATATTATGAGCCTTTATCAGCAAATTATTGATTTCTGATGGCGTATGAGATAAAGTGAGATTGCTTCACAATCATTCAGTCAGTACCTCGGTATCATTCATTGACATACGCACCCATTATCGACCATATTCAACCTATCAAGATCTACATTCCATTGTAATTTAATAAAAATTAATTAAACGGAATAGATAGAAAACAAGCCTAATGAATAATACCAATGCATATAAACAGTGATATCATCATGCAGATATATAAATACCCTCGGCTTGCGCAGACATTAAATATTATCTAGTCGTACTTGTACCACGTACAATTACAACTGAGCCACCGAGGCAGTCAAAAAGTTTAAGTCAGTTTAAAGTTATAACTTGGCAACATAGCTTTTATACGAGTTCCTCGTAAATTCTTACCTAAATTTGATGACAAAGATTAGACTAAAGCTATCAAAACGTTCAGTAGTTACTCTATTCGTGACTGGATGTACGTGATGGTAAACCTAGTTAAAGATAATTGTGCATGGTAACTGGTATTATGATAATAGTTAAAACTTATTACTCAACTGATTGTTAATTGTGTAATGCACTAAAACCTGATGAGACTGTGAAGCGTGCTTGTTAGTGTACCTTTTTATTGTGGCTAGATCCTGGCGTAGATGACTTTATTGGCACAAACAAATCAAATACGGACGATTGCAATTATCGATCTCAATCTTAATCTACGAGTCGATCCCATGATTAAAACAATGAAAATAAGTCTTTTACATAAGCAGATACAAAAAAAAAATTAAATCCACATTTACTGAGAATCGAACTTACATCCCGCGATTCGCGGAAATAAACTTGACAATCATGTGCAAAAACCGTTCGCGCGTTTATTTGTTGTCTTTATAAATGCAGATCCCTGTTCGTGTTTGTATCTAGTTTAGTGGAGCGAATGAGAAGACGCGTTTGACCCCCTTGCCTTCTAGTATAGCTTTTTTGTAAGCTAGATATCGAATATACGAATTCTAACAAACCTGTTTTTTGGGTATTTTTTGCTGTTTTAAATTCGGTTTTAGTGATGAACTGTGGATAGTTTCTTTGCCGAGTAGGTTAAGCGGATTACATCTTTATCTTAGCCAGAAAAGGGTATGCAGACCAGTCGCGAAATGGGCTAGGCGATATTAAATTATAGACTTAAGGAACTAAATTATTTACATGAAACAGAGTACGAACACCTAGAACCTACAGTACCAGGTCTCTCAGTCCTGTGTGCACCATATGCGATCCAGGGAAGATTAAGTTATCTCCCAAATATATCGGGAGAACCACATACCTCGTTTAAGAAATCACCGTATTTATATTGAGTTTGTCGTCACTACTGTGTATGCTGCATAATAAGCGGCCCACGTAACCGCTGGCGACTTTTATCCTTGACCGTGAATAGAACTTGAGACCCACCGACCGAGATAACTGGCACGCATACTGTCTAGTCTATATTTGGTTTACAAAGTATCAATGATGTAGCGTATGGTTTGAAAGCACGTGAGTTATTTGGAATCGTGCTCTTCATAGCGATTAGCTTTCCATATATTTATGAAATGGTATTCTCAACAAACAATGGATGCACTTTAGTACTAATTCTGTAACTTCTACAGGGTCTCAATAGTGATTATATGTTCGAAATAATATTCCCGTAAGTTATTGGAATGTGTTAGGTAAATATAATCAGATTATACGCGTCACTTAGAGGAAATTTTCGTGTGCAACTGCATAATACTTTGTATTTTAAAAAGCACAAAACTCGTAGGGCCGGCTGGGCCCTGGGCCGGTATTTGTAAAGCAAACGGGTTTGGTTTGTTTTAATTTTATATTCATGTAATTCTCCGTAACAGAGCCGATGTTACACAAAATAATATATTTTATTATCTGCCTTCGATATCAAACTTTAATCTAAATACAATAAAATATACCAAATATAGACATTTATGGATTCATTCTCGAGAATACAATTTCGCTTCTTCCTTAATTTTGTAGAAAATAACAAAATTTATGAGCAGATCAAAAAAATTACGGATTAAGTGTGTCATTTCTCTAAAACAAAATAGTGATTGTAACCAGGTAGCAAAGTATCGCGGGACGCCTAGACCCCGCTGTACTTTAACACAAATAGTGACAAAAACATTTAGCGCGGTCCGAACTGACGGAAAGCGTAAACATGCGGCTGCGGGCACCGTTACTCAGCTCGTATAAATGTGGAACCCCACCCGAAGGCCTTAGTGTGCCGCGCAACTACCATGAGACTGTACGCGCCCATACTACTTGCGCTGCTCGCCGTCGGCGCGCACTCTGCGTCGCTCCCCGACGTGCAGTCGGAAAAGAAACTCGTCATTGACGATGGAAAACCACCCGCAGAAAACGTCTCCAGTGAGCCAGAACTCGTCGAGCCAGCTAACACGATCATCGACGTCGAGAACAATCTGAAAAATAATGCGAAAGTGGAGGACATCCCCGTCGCCGTCATCGTTGATGTACAGCCGGTAGTAAACAACGCGCCAACTGAAGATGAACCTGAAGAAATCGAGGTTAAGAGGCTGTTAGTAGACTTGAAGGATCCTGGCCCACCGCAGCATCAGGAACACGAAACCCAAAACCCTGAATATTATGAAGACGCGCAACGTATGGTATCTTCAGTGAAAGAAGAAATACAAGAGTCCAAAGTTGTATTAAAAGAAGGCTTCCAGGACGTAACGAACGGAATCCAAAATTGGTACGCGAATAATGAACAGATTAACAACATCCAAAACAGTATCAATAATTTACAGGAAAGTTTCTCGTCTCAACTACAAAAACTCAATGACACGCTTCAACTCCTTTTGAAGCCAGATTCCAAGCCACTTAGTCTGGAAGAGGAAAAGGCTGCTGAAAAGAAAATCCAAAATATCGAAGCCGGACTCAACAATTTGGAAAGCAATTTTAAGGCCGGAGTCCAAAGTTTATCCGAAGGTGTCCAGGTAGTTGCAACTCTGAAGGAAGAAGGGACGAATGAAGCGGGCAACGCGGGTTCATCCTCCACAGCCGCACCTGCTCAACCAACAAACATATTACAACTACTAGGTCAATTAGTGACTAACATGCAAAGTTCGATGACTACCAGCTTGAACAACATGAGCACAGCAGTTAACAATTTTGTCGTTGACTATCGACCGAACTTTACTCTCCCAAGCCTGCCAAATCTATTCCCACAGAATGCAGCGACTCCTCTAGCAGACACACCTGTCGGTTCTGCAACGACAGCGCGTCCATCAGCATGGCAAAACATCCAGACATCTTTCAACAACTTGTTCAACCCGAACCAAACACCACAGAATGTGCAAAATGACTCTCCCACACAAGCTCCCACCGGTCCATTCGGGATTCCACCTTTCCCTATTATCACAAGCATTGTGAACTTGATTCAAAGGCCGGGCGCTCAGTCCACCCAAAAGCCAGCAGAAGCGCCGCAAGCAAACCCTGCACCTCAAGGCAGCAACGTGGTTCCAGGGCCTGTAAAGCCAGAAGAAATCGCAGTCAAGCCCGAGCCTAGTTCTAATCCAACTAAAAAGCTTCTGGAAAACAGCCCCTTGTTGATAAACAAAAGGACGTTGAGACAGCGGTTGTAGAAGCCGTGAGGTCGGAAGAGGATAAACCTGAAGAGGTCAAAGCTGAAGAGATCAAACCTGAAGATGTTAAGGTGGAAGAGATCAAACCTGAAGATGTTAAGGTGGAAGAGGTAAAATTGGAAGCAGTTAAACCCCAAGAAGTAAAACCCGAACTTGAACAAAATTATGACGAAAAAGATGAAGCTGGACAAGAAAAAGGTGGTTTCCATCAAAGACCAAATCAAGGCAACAACAACAACAACAACTCTGGTAAGTTATAATTTCAATTTACCAAACTCTTTTCTCGTTAACGTTTTACTTGCCTTTTCAATTAACTCTTAAAGTAAGTAAGTTCAAGTAGTTCTTCCTATATCTTATTACAATAATCATGAGATTTTTACTTACTACTTTAGTTTCAAATCCCATGTAGATTTTTTCTGTTTCCAAACAAAATACGATAATGCATAATTAAGTTCACGATGCAACTATGTATTTTTTTATTGGACGATAGCACAATGGCTTACATTTGTGACAACATTGGTCGGCACAATAGGAACAACGGTTAACACGAGCATTACCACCGCGTCCACTGCTGTGAATAGCGCCATAAACACACTTGGCACCAACCTTCAGGTATCCACGTCGTTTTGTGTTGTCCAGTGTCGCTAACATGATGGAATTCTTTGTGGTAGTATCCAGTATTGTATACTGGAGTTCCCTATTGGGATGTCACGATTAATGACTTAACTTTGTGTTGTTTAACATGGTGGTATATTTGTTTTAAGTTGCGTTAGCTGTTTTAACTACAGTTTCCTTACATCAAGGATCTTTGTCGATAAAATTTGTTGTAGGTATTTGTATGGTAGTGGTAACAATGTACCTGTTTTCAAACTAGCGGGTAGCCAATTTTTCGACATTGCTTTATGTTGTATTTAACACGGTGGAAATTGTTTGTGTTTTTCTGGGTTATGAGTTATGACAATGAGCAAAGCAGTATAATATCGTCGTTGTAGGTGGAGAACTAAATAACTCAAAATTTCTAGTTTCGAGAAAAACGCGATTAACTGTTTTTTTTCGTTATTTTTAAGCATTACTAAAAACTATGAATAATTTTAATGTCGGTATTTTTATATATATTGGGTCTTATTATCTATTATATTATGCATTAACAAAAAAATCTCTGACCTCAAGAATAAAAATATAAAAAAATAAAAACTTCTTATTTAATTCTGCCACAACAATGTTTTGTAAGTTTGCTGAAATAAATTAAATAACTCGTATAGTTATTTAGTTTTGCCACACTAGAAACCATATGGTAAAGTAATTATAAGGTTAAATAATTACAATTATAGAGTTTATTAAAGTGAATACCATTAGGATTTTCAATGTCTAAATTAAACAAATCAAGTTGTTTAGTTCTTCTACACACTTGATTAATTTTGTTTACAAACAATAGACTCGAGGAAGAATTAAACAACTCATTTTATTTAATTTCTTTACTATTGAACAGATTATAAGTCGCAGTTTATTGATTTTATTATTTAATTATTTACTTTTTCTACAACAAAATATATATTATATAAATATATTTATTTCTCCACTTTTAACATAAAAATAGCTATAATTTCGAAACGGGATAATATAATGAAATGCTTGTTAGGCCAAAATATGCGCCATGTTTTGGGCAACACAAAAGTGATGAAAGTCCAAAATGGCCAAAAACCGAGTTATTTAGTTCTCCACCTACAACGACGATATAATGGCTTACCAAAGTTGTGGCGCATTCTGTTATTTGAGGTCTGGAAAATCTCATGCCTGGCTTGTTTGTAAATTTTGTTTTCCTTATACGTGTCCACAACAGTAGAAAACGGAATTTTGTTCTACTTTCGTAAACAAGGTACGCAATTTATATTCACAAGGAAAACTAAGGTTTGATGTAAATTGGCATTTTGTCTTCACGATAAGGTATTATTAAAAATAGGTACACCAAAAACACATGATAAAAAACACCCCATGCAACCTTACCGTCAGGCTAGCGACATGCTCGTCTTGTCAATCAATTGCAATAAATAAATCGTAAAAAATAAATTCACGACATTAACTTTTTTAACAAACGGCGCGGCGAGATGTACAGTTAAGTCGCAAGGGTTATAGGCAATAGCTATCTGTGGTCAACAAATTTTAAAATTTAAGGAAGTATCATGTACCTACCTATTCAATTCTTAGTTATCATTTTAACTATACGTTATTTTATGAATTGGTGTTAAATAAAAAAGATCAATTTTAGCAATCATCATATCCTGAAAAAGAAATGCTTCTATTGCTTAGCGTTAAGCAACAGCTTGGCTGTGCCTCTGACATTGTAGTCCATGGGCGACGGATACTGCTTAGCATCAGGCGGTCCGCTTGCTCGTTTGCCTACTAGGGCAATAATAAAAAAAAACTAACAAATTTAGAAAGTGGTTTTCAAGTTGTCGCAAGTAAAAACTGTCCCAATTTATTTTATGTAGGAACCACAAAGAACTACTTCATCAAATACAATTTAAAAATACAAAGTACCTACAATACGTACGTAAGCAGTCATGTCATCACGGTTCTTAATTAAGAAAATTCATATTTTTAATTCAATGTGAAAGCTATAGGTACTCACATGTTTATAAAAGGTTTTTTCGCCCCGTATATAAAAAGCCTTTACGTTTTTTCCATTGTTCGTCGATGACGCGCGGTGACCGTCAGGGAAATAGTTTTAATTGATTGATATTTTTTACCGTCCATTTTCGTGTCTATGAAAGATCTTTCTAGTTGTTTATTGCTCGGCGGTCGTAACTCGTAATAAATATAATATGTATGTAGATCATAGATAAGGACCTAAATTTAAAGAATTATTACTACTTCTTCTTCTTCTTCTTCTTCTTCTTTGATTACTGGCGACGAGCTTGATTATGAAGCTATTCCGCCAATGTCACGTTGTTTCAGACTGCAGATTACTGAGGTATTAATCTGGGTATTAAAGTTGAATGTCTTTATGATGAAGACTTTTGTTAATGGGAGAAGATAAACGAAGGGGATTTGACAGTTCCATAGGATATAACCACTACGTTAAGACAGTTATTGAGTGACAGTTGACTCTCTTTTTTTCCCTCGTAGCGTATTGAATTGATGTTTTCCCCAAATGTTAGTGATCTACAACAACATGTATATGATAAGTAGACATCACGCATATAAATATTATTTCAAACCAATAAATAAATAACACCACATGCATTAGATATAACTAAACGTACAGAAACATTTGACACTTATGACTAAAAAGTTAGAAAGGACTTTAGACTTAGACAGTTACCTATGTTATAACTTTATTTTGTTAATTTCTATAAATTTACATAGCTGTCTAACAAAGGGAGAGTCTACTAAGGAGAGGATACACTTGAAACTAGTGGGGCGGGAGACGTTATCAGGAAGAATATTATATAGGGGATATCGTATAGTGTTGCCCAAATTCAGTCTTGGTCTTGCAGTCTTGGTCTTGTTCTTGCGTTTTTGCAAGACCAAGACCAAGAACAAGACCGCGTATTTTTAGCAAGACCAAGACCAAGACTGACCGTGCAAGACTTGAGCAAGAACAAGACATAGCCTGCAAGACTCTTGCGTCTTGCAGCTAGGACTCTAGCGCTATTTCACTGAGTAGTTAGGTGTAACAGTTCGGTGTATAGGTAGGTACGCTTAGGAATTCTATGAGACGCAAAAACTGTATCAAAGAATATGAAAAACTGGACCTATGCGCATTACGACTAATACCATAAACATAGCGAATAAAAACATATCTATTAAAATCAAACTGAGTGCATGCATAGCTATGTTTTAACCATCGGCACTTTGATAATGCGGCATCAAAGGTTTTGTACTTACTTCTCAAAGAAATTTGCCGCTTTTCGGAAGTACATGGTTATGATACACGCGCCGGCGGCTTCTTTTGAAATCTAAAACAATCGTTGCCGCCACGCCGAAATCATAACATTTGACACTATTTGATTGCCGCCATAGGGCGTAGGTATACTCATGCAAAATAATTTCGAATTTTAAGAGTAAATAAATAAATTTCTTATAAGTTGAAGGTTCAATCTCTTTCTAGACAGATAAGTATTGTTCTTTAAAATACAGTCAAGTTATTGTAATTAATTTGTTTTTACATGTTTTAGCAAATGTAAGCTTATAAATCATAAATGTTTATTAAGAAACAGTTACTTCCATGGAAAACGACATATAGGTCAGTTGATTTTTCGAATTTCTTATCAAATCTTCAGTTATTTATTAATCTGCTTGATCTTTACTATGGCTATGTTAATTCAAGCTCACAATGTTCCAATTCTAATACGTTTTTCTAAGATTTAAAGTAAACTTTAATAAATAGTAATAGACTAATAGGTAATTGCAAGACTTGCAAGACTCTTGCTGCAAGACCAAGACTAAGACCAAGACTGGGAGCGCAAGACCAAGACCAAGACCAAGATCAGGTGTATTGGCGCAAGACCAAGACCAAGACTGGCTAAGTCTCGTCTTGTTCTTGCATTTGGGCAACACTAATATCGTAATTTGGGACAATTAAAGAATAAATGATCGGCGCTTCCTTCCTCCAAGCCACATTCACAAAGTGAATGGTCTCTAACCCTTAATTTTGCCAGATGAATCGGGGTGCATGCATGGCCGAAACGAAGACGACAGATAGTGGAAATAGCAGTTTTCTCCAATTGACGGAACTTGAAAAACCATGGTTTGACTGGGATATCTGGAACAATGTCTCCATAGTATTTTCCCTTCACCGATTTAGATACCCGCCACTGCTCATTCCATGTGCGAGTTAGTCGAGTACGGGACAAAAGACATAAGTCTTGGCTGAAGTAATTGTAGTATTCCAAGGAACCACTCTGAGTCGCAAATTTTGCACAGGAGTCCACAGTTTCATTGCCATGAATCCCTTCATGGCCTGGAATCCAGGCCAGTACTATTTTAAGGTTATGTAGAGCACACTCAAACAATGTCTGTCTTATTTTCAAGGTAATAGGGAATTTAGATTTGGAGCGGAATGGATTGGACATTATGGCCTGAAGACTACTTAAAGAGTCGGAAAAATTATAGATTTATCTAATTTATGCGATTGGGCAAATCGAACAGCTTCAAGTATTGCTATAGATTCCCCTGTAAATACAGAGGTACAGGGAGGAGATTTAAAAGAAAGTATGATGCGTGAATTAGGAATCCAAACAGCCGAACCCACGCACGCGTCATCTGATAATTTAGAGGCATCGCAAAACATTGGTAACCAACCCTCCCATTTTGAATTCAATATCTCATTAAAAACAATGTTTGCCTCAATTGTACCTTTATTTATGCCGAAATTGAGAAGGACAGAGGGTTTAAAAATTAGGGCCTTATAAGGAAGGGAGTACAAAGGACTAAGTGAGGATTGGAACGTTGGGCAAGATAATTGAGAAAAACTGCGGAAACTAAGAAGAAGACAAGGCATGGACCGTGGATTACTTGGAAGTGACTGTGAAAGAGTTCTAAGTTTATCTAAAAGAGGGTGAGAAGTAGATTGAACAATTTTAAAGAAAAAATCTGTCAGACAGGTACTGGCGACGGATATGAAGGGGGGGTTCAACGCACTCCACTTGCATGGCATTGATAGGAGTAGATTTCATAGCCCCCATAATTATACGTAAACATCTAGCTTGTATTTTATCCAAACTATTCAAACCTGCCTTATTACAATGGTCTAGCAGAAAACAACCGTAATCCAGGTGACTTCTGATAATTGCATTGTATAGCAATTTTTGAGAGTAAGGATGTGACCCCCACCAAACTCCAGACAGGGAACGCAAGATGTTAATCATTTTTTCACATTTTTGGGAAATGTAAAGGCAATGGGGGATACCGGTCATCCTCGAATCTAGTATAATGCCTAGAAATTTTGTTTGATAGACCTGAGTAATGACTTCGTCATCAATAAGGATTTTAACAGGGGGAATATTTCTTTTTTTTGTAAACAACACTGAATTGCATTTTGATGTTGATAGGGTGAGACCATGAACATTTAACCAATCACCCAGATATGCTAGTGCCTGGTTTAAGTCAGATTCTACACAGTGGATAAATTTGGAAGATGAGTAAAGTACGAGGTCATCTGCGTATTGTAGGACTTGACAGTAACTGTTCACCACTACATCAAGATCATAGGTATAAATGTTGTAAAGCAGAGGACTCAGTACTGAACCTTGAGGTAGGCCTTTCCAGACAGTTCTAGGGGTAAGAATGTGTTATTGATTTTAATTACCACTGATCTGCTCGTCATCAAATTAAATATGAAATGTACCATCTTCTCAGGGACACTCAGCTTTAGAAGTTTTTCTCTGAGAACCGGAAGAAGAACATTATCATATGCAGAAGTGATGTCTAAAAAGACACCTAAAAGTACTTCTTTGTTTTGGAAAGAGCGGTAAATATCAGTTGTAAGAATGCTAAGACTGTCTAGAGTACTCATTCCTTTCCTGAATCCAAACTGCGTATCTGACAATTTGCCTGAGTTCTCCATGAACCAATCCAATCGATGTTTGAGCAAATGTTCTGAAATTTTAAGTAATATAGAGGAGAGGGCTATGGGTCTATATGAAGAAGAGTGAAGAGGATTTTTACCTGGTTTGAGAAGAGGTACAATAATTTGTGTTTTCCATGCATCGGGAACAACACCAGTTTCAAAAAAATGATTAATCAGTTTTAGGTAAAACTGTTTGCAGTTATCATTAGCTCTTGTCAAGAATGAATAGGGAATGCCATCAAGCCCAGGAGAAGAGTCGACAAGGCCGTCTAAAGACAATTGCAATTCTTCAAACGAAAATGGGGATGCTAGGGGTGAGTTGAAGGAAGAGGAGGATATAAGAGGGGAAGACAGGAAAAGTCTGGGACTGAAGGAGGGGCAATTTTAGAAGCAAATGAGTCGATCCAAGTGGAAGGATCATTGGATGGGGTATTAGAAAAATTACGGGCAGATCTAAACCTTTTTATTTGACTCCAAACATATGATGAAGGGAATTTGGGTGACAGACTTTCGCAAAACCGCATCCAACCCTGCTTTTTTTTAAGGGATAATAATCTGCGGGAACGGGCCGACATTTGTTGAAAAGAAATGAAATTCTCTGTCGTCATTGAAGAGTTATATTTAATTTCAGCTTTGTGGCGTTGGTGAATAATGCTCGTGCACTCTGCATCCCACCATGGCGGCGACTTTTTGGATGATTTGCCTTTTTTAAGTGGAATGTGAGAGTCTGCAGACGAAGAAATCGCCTCAACTAATTTATTATATGCATCTAAAGGGTGTAAATTACTATTGCCAGATATAACATTTAATTGAGAATCGAGGGATGCTACATATGATGGCCAGTCAGCCCCAGATAAACGATATTTGAGGAGAGGGGAGAAGGGATTTTGAAGAGGAAAATTAAGTGGGACGGAGATAACAATTGGAAAATGGTCACTGCTAAAACTGTGGGGACTTATTTCCCAATGTAGTAGAGACGCAAGAGATGCAGAACAAATGGATAAATCTACAACACTCTTTGGATTCTGAGAAGGTTAAACACGACGGGTAGGAGACCCATCATTGATAACACAAAAATTAAAATCATCCAATATTTCGAGAAGAGGAAAGGAGACACGGTCACACCGATAGGACCCCCATGATGTATGGTGGCAATTAAAATCGCCCATGATTATAATAGGACTAGGAGGGAAGATAAAATAGAACGAAGTTCAAGGAATACGAAGGAAGAAGGATGAGGGATGTAAATAGAAACAAAAGAAATGTTAAAACACCTCACAGCCACGACATTAAAGTTTTGACTATGAGGAGGAACAGCTAACTGGGTATAAATGAGGGACTGACTTACAAATAAAGCACTTCCCCCATAGCCATCGTCCCTGTCATCCCGAAAACCTGCAAACCCAGGGACTCGAAAATGAGAGCCGGGGACAAGCCAAGTCTCGGAAATAGCAAGGATAGATGGGGAATATTTAGAAATCATAAGAGAAATTTCATGATTCTTATTGCGGATACTCTTACTGTTCCACTGAAGAATCTTTATTGGATCCATTGTTAACAAGGGAAAAAATTAATTGTAATTTATTGGCAACGTTGGTCGGTAAGCAATCAGAATATGTGGATATAATAGTGAATACTAGATTTATAAGACCTTCTAGAAGGTTACTTTCTGGGAGAGAGTCATCTACAGGAGTATTCAAAGCGCAGCCATTTGGTTGTGAAGAGGCAGGATCAGAAGTAATATCAGAATGTAACACTCTATTATAGCTCTTACCTAATGGGGCTCGGGATCGAGTGGAGGAGAAAGTAGTTTTATTGTATGAAGAACGTTCAGGAGGTGAATTATTGGGTGAAGGAGAAGGCATATTAATTGGGGAAGATAGATTAGGAGCAGCTTTGATAGCTTGTGAATAAGAGTTATTAGGTTTAAAATGGGAGGATGCCATGTCGTAAGACACATTGTCCCTAGACATGAGCATTTTTATATTTTTTTGTCTGTCATGTTCAGGACAGCTTTTGTGTGTGGCAAAATGACTACCAGAACAGGAAGTACATTTAGCAGATTGCATGTCCACCGAGCATGAGTCACCTGGGTGTGGAAGAGAACATTTATAACATCTAGTTTTTGACCGACATTGGATTTTTAATGTGACCAAAACCGCAGCAGTTAAGACATTGAATTGTGGGAAGTATATATATATCCACAGGAAGAGAGTTATAGAAGTAATATACGTAAGAGGGTAATTTTTGTGACAGAAATGTAATTACAATAGTTTGAGTTGGTAGCCAACTAGGAGCACCATCTGTAATTACCTTTCTGCTGAGTCGTCTCGCTTTAATCGCTTTACCACATCCATCTGGAACTTCTATGTATTTAATGAAGTCATCCATGGAAACCTCAACAGGAATTCCTCGAACTACTCCCAACCGGGTCACATTGTATGAGGGGATTGAAGAAACATAATTATTGAGTGATAAAGTAGGATTAATTAAAAAATTATTTGCGTCAACAGCAGTAAGAAATTCAATAGAAATTCTATTGCGACCCACTTTTTTTACCGCATTTTTCATTATGTTTGGTATTTTATGCTTGAACAAAAACTGGCCAAAATTAATGGGTCTGATGGTCGATCCAGATGAAGGATCAGTTTCAACACGAGACACATGAACGATAAATGGTCCTGTGCTTGAATCAGGGTAAGAACTCAAAAGTTCCTTGTAACTTGTGTGAGTGAATGAGGTTTGAATGGAAGGGCATTCAAGGACCGGTTGTGCTGAACTAGTTTTTTTGGTAGGGATGATTGTCTCCGAGGAGTCATCGCTTTGGCGTTTATAGGCCGATTGTCTAGCCACACTAGTATCAGGGTGCAGGGAGGAAATAACATCCATAGCAACCGTTTGGGAAATATCCGGGGGATCGGGGGGGTCCGAGGTGATATGTCCATTGTTACTATATGAGATAGTAACAAGGACTAATTAATACACAAAACACTTACCGACACCACTAAGAATATACAGAACACAATTCAATAGGAATTATAGTAATATAGAGATTTCCTGATTTTTTTTAAAAGGTTTAAATACAGAATCCCACTGACTCGTGTATCAGCTACCCTCCAAAAAAAAAAAACTTATTACTACTTACCATTGGTCGAAATTGAGCAGCGTACATCATTTACTCAGAACATTGACAAGCACATTTACCTATCAACATACTATACATAAATAATTTTTACGATTTGCAGTTTTTTTTTCCATATTTTTAAATAGATATTTTTTTGCGACAAATGTCAAAGAACCGCATACCGTACAGCCAGTGCGTTACTTTATATTTTTTGTTTATATGCAGCTATAAAGCCATTCACCTACCAAAATATTACAAATAACTCGTTTCATCTACCTAGTCGTGCGTGTCATTTTAACGGATTACACTTGTAATAGGTACATTGAACACGCATAACACATTAATCGTTCACTGTTTAAAACATAACTCGTTGCCACATTGCTAAAGGTTTATTACTCTATAAAAATCTGCGCATGATGTAATGTATAAGTAAATATAGTTTTTTAAACAAAACATGAAATTGTTGATTACCGTTGCATGGTTTCAAACCCAAATCTACTGTTCATTCAAAATTGGTTATTTGGCCGATAGTTTGTCGATCTGACGACAGCCGTGACATAAGGGTTGAGGCACACGACTGATCGTAATTATATTTGAATTACTAACCATTTTATTTATTCAACAGTTCACCGTAGGAAAATTTAAATGCTAGTCTAAAGATATTTTAGCAATATACCATTTTCTTACATTGCTAACATTAATCGTTCAGGAGCATAAAGTTCAAGTTCTAAAGTAATGTTTATTGTAGTGGATAAATATAATAATTTATACTTACTTTATACACATTAACTATATAATTCTGAACTTATTTATTAAATATAATCACTGTACTCATAATAATGATAATATTTAATATCTATGATTAATAATAATAATAATATCAGCCCTATATTATATACTTGTCTACTGCTGAGCACGGGCCTCCTCTACTACTGAGAGGAATTAGGCCTTAGTCCACCACGCTGGCCTAGTGCGGATTGACAGACTTCACACACCTTCGAAATTCCTATCGAGAACTTCTCAGATGTGCAGGTTTCCTCACGATGTTTTCCTTCATCGTTAAAGCGAACGATAAATTCACAAAGAATACACACATGATTTTTAGAAAAGTCAGTGGTGTGTGCCCTTGGGATTTGAACCTGCGGACATTCGTCTTGGCAGTCCGTTCCACACCCAACTAGGCTATCGCCGCTTTCAATATATATGATTGGTAGAGAAAAAAACAAACTGCATTTTTACTAAATAGAAAGAGTTTCTGTATTTACTAAGGGGATGTTCAAGTAATACATAACGCAATTTTTGATAGATTTTCTAATGTATGTCGTTTTTTTTTCATGTTAACATAAAATTATAGCACTCTATGTAGGTCCACCTAAGACTGTTTTGGTGATACAATAGTAATTGGTAATATTTTATTTTTCAGGGGATAGTAACAACAGCGACAGCCGGCTAGACACGCCCTTAGAATTAAAAAAGGACTCAGAAATGAAGGAAGAAGTTAAAGAATCTGAACAAGTTTCCGAGAAGACTGAATGAGTCGGTAGTGTGATATGACAATTAGATAATTATAATTTTAAGTTTCTATGTAAATAAGCGAACGTGATGAAATAAAACGATAAAATAAAATATTTTTTATAAGATGTTCTTTTTATTTCTACATTTTAACCGACTTCAAAAAAAAGGAGGAGGTTATCAATTCGACGTGAATATATATTTTTTTTCTTTTTTTTTTTGTATGTTTGTTACCTCAGAACTCGCTCATTTATGAACCGATTTAGAAAATTCTTTTTTTATTCGAAAGAATTTCTCTCCAGATTGGTCCCATAAAAATTTTTTCAACATCGCTTCGGTAGTTTGGTTTTAAAATTAAAAAAACTAGAATAATTATGCCGTCCAAGAAAACGAAATCGCGAATTTAGCTTTCCTGTGACGTATTTAGTTATGTTTTTGCATTGAGTTTGGTTGACTGTACTTCTCACATATAATAATAATAATATCAGCCCTGTATTATATACTTGCCCACTGCTGAGCACGGGCCTCCTCTACTACTGAGAGGGATTAAGGCCTTAGTCCACCACGCTGGCCTAGTGCGGATTGGTAGACTTCACACACTTTCGAAATTCCTATAGAGAACTTCTCACATGTGCAGGTTTCCTCACGATGTTTTCCTTCACCGTTAAAGCGAACGATAAATTCACAAAGAATACACACATGATTTTTTAGAAAAGTCAGAGGTGTATGCCCTTGGGGATTTGAACCTGCGGACATTCGTCTCGGCAGTCCGTTCCACACCCAACTAGGCTATCGCCGCTTTATTCTCACATACTTATACATATAGCATAACACCTTTTCCCCGTGTCAGGGGTAGGCAGAGGCGTAACATTTCATCGCGATAGTCGTACTGTGTGTGAAACATATCAGTTGTGTTTTATTGACTCTACTTCTTACATACATACATATATATAGCATCACACCTTTTCCCCTTTTCAGGGGTAGGCAGAGGTGTTACACCACAGCGCGAAAGTTGTACTGTGAGCCAAATATATCAGTTGTGTTTTTGCGTTAGGTTTGCTTGAATCTACTTCTTACATACATATATATAGCATCATACCTTTTCCCCTTTTCAGTGGTACTCAGAGGTGTAACTCCTCAGCGCGATAGTCGTATCGTGAGCGAAACACAACTATGCAGTTGAGACGGTCTATTTTTTACTAACACAAAAAAGCAAAAAATAAAAATAATTTAAACAAAAAATTAAACCGCCTTCAAAAACCACTCAAAACCAAAAAATAATTTCACATGAAAGAAATTTAGCTCATAGATGGACTACGCACTATAGCTAAATAGCAATTTTAATTAGGCACCGACTCCAAAATTAGTATCCAATATATACTTGTTATGTGAAATTATTTTTTGGTTTTGAGTGGTTTTTGAAGGCGGTTTAATTTTTTGTAAAAAATATTTTTATAAGGCTTATGGATATAAAATAAAGGAGAATGCCCATTTTTGTATGAAAGATGGGCTACGCTTGCGTCTGTACAAAACCTTCACTAAACTATAGGGAATATATTCTAATTCTTATACAAATTGAAAACAATTGGATATTCGATGAGAGTTCGGAGTAATCAGAACTTTTATAACGCAGTTATTTTGAGGTTAAGTATGGACTGCAATAATGTACGGCAGAAAGTAACTACGTGCCTAATTAAGGTCAATATTGCAGAACCTACTTGTTATTGCTATAAGTAATTATTGGACATTCTTTTCACTTAGCTTTAATTGCCATCATAAGATGATAGGTACTAACATATCTGATAAGACGAAACTCCAATAAAACTTAAAAAGATAATATGACGGAATATAAGTTTTTCCACGGAGCATATTATGTTACCTGACCTTTTGTGTACTTATATATTTTTCTGACTTACGACTTATTCTATTACATGGATTACCTAATCTTTAATTCCACCTACCATTATCTCACTCCAATATGGCGTCAATGCATATTGTAGAATAGATTCAGATTAGTGTTTATGACCGGCCTATACCTGACGCCAACCCTCTTTGGAGGATTCCGATCCCAGGCAACTCATGTTAGAAACACCGAGATAAAATGTTGCTTGGCCTGGAAATCGAACCCAGGAACTCACTTCACAGCCTGATTACGCTAATAGTTAATTACCATAGGGAAAGAAAAATAAAACGAGAAATAGGAAATCGGATGCATATTTTTATATTATAGATGTATATTTTTAATAGAGGTATAATATATTTTTAGCATCCTAAAATAAAAACAAGAATTTGATATAGCTGCAGCACGTTTAAATATACTCCTGAAGTGAGCGCATGACTTCTTGCAGCGCTGGTCGGGTCATGTCATGTTGTTGTTGTCTGTGAACCTGTCTATTAGCTGATCTCCAACAAGCAGCACAAACTCATTCCCGCCTTGAAACCTAAAATATAATGTAGAAGTTGAATAAACATGTTCAGATTATTATTATTGTTAACTGTTTTCTTTAACTTTGGCAAGATTTTTCCCACATTGTGGGTATGTTAATAATAATCTACAAAACTTACAAACTGGACAGCTCGTCCAAGAAATATACGTGGCGTTGCTGTGGCACCGCAAAGGTGCAGTCAATACACCGCCGGGATACGCCGTCTCGATTAACTGTCCTGGGTCTAGGCTCTAGACGACATTGTGTTGCTAACTAAATGCCTTCCGTCTCAAAGTTCGAAACATACACTATACACGGTGTTTTTTAACAGAGGATTTCTCGACTCAACATTAAAATACATAAGAAAATACTCCAATCTTGAATAAGATAAATATTATAATATTTTAATGATTTAACATTCAAACAAATCTGAAATGTCAAAATGTCAGTAATTTCAGTTGCCAGTGGAATAAAAATCTCTACCCATATATTCATAATTTAAAAATAAAGTCCAGACATGTTTTAGCTGACTTTAGTATTTCTGTCAATGCAAGTACAAGTCGCCATTTGTTTATTTTTGGAACGATTAATATTTTCTCTTTTTTTCCAGCTATTGGAGCTTGGCCATAATTATTAAGTAAAATATATTATTTTATAACAATATATTTGACATGAATAAATATATTGTTATAAAATAATATACATATATTATAAATTCAAGTACAAGCACATTTTTTGTACATAATTACTTTTTTATTCCATCTAAGAAGGGAATTTGTTATAAATTGGTATCATTTCGCCATATTGGCAGTAAATTATCGGATGTTTTATTTGCAACAATTAAACAACTTTTTTTTTCATATCTTTTAAACCCCCATTCGCTTATGACTGAAATAAATACAAATAAAGTAATAATTAAAATGGTGATTTTTTGTGGATATTTGGTTGAGACGCATGACTGACGCAAAGATAGCCTGGTTTTGGGCATTGTCCTTTGTGGCTATCAGTTTTATGACCTATACAGAAGTAGTATTTAATTTTGTAACGGATATGTCAGACGCATTTTAATCGTAACCCAGTTACACTCAAAATTACAGCTTACAATCGCCACCTAGGATGAGTGACCTCTCTAAAAAATCTTAACTATACCTATTGTTAAATTATTTCGGAGTCTGTATTTATAGGTTGACCCCTGTGGATGTCTGATTGTCTGTGTGCGAACTGTTTATCTATGCCATTGGTTACAATCAACATTAAATATTTCTTACGTATACCCCTTAATACTCTTGATAACGTAGTTGTATTGTAGGTAAGTATATACTATATTTATGACCACCCCTCTCAGGTTCTGGATTAGGCAAAGTTATATGGATGTTTATGCTGAGTATCAACGCAGTCTAAAATTAGTGCCTGATATGGCGATAGACTCGCCTCATATCACATTATGGGACGGAACACATATAGATAAAAGTAAGTATTTGTTTTTATTTATAATACCTACTTACTTGTATATATATTTTTACTGAATAACGTTATAAGCCTAGTACCTAGGTACATACCACATGCATGGACACTATACAAAATGTGAGAATATTTATGAACCAATTTATTAGTTATATTAGTTTTTTATTAGTTATCTTAACTGCAAAGAATTATATGGTTTTATTTTATGTAATATATGTTAATTGAAAAAATAATTAGCACTCAGCGGAGATTTCGCCTTCTTGCCGGCCTAGTCTTTTGGATGCCATTGATTTTATTTTATTGTATCAATATGAGATAATAATTTTAGATTACCAATTTTCTTATTATTCTTATTCAAGGATACGAAATTGAAATGTGTGACTATGTTGTATATAATATAATATTTTTTGGTAAGATGTGAATTATTATCTTTAAAAACAGACTGTACGTTCTTATATTTTGTGGCGTTTACGAGAAACTGTCAAACATAGTCCCACCTTTTTAATGATGAGGCTGTATGGGCTAGACTCCTTTTTCTAACTAATAAAAAGGAAAAACAAAAAAATTACAACTTTTCTGACAGATGACAAGTTCCATGTGTTTACTTTTTTGTGGGGGTTATGTTGTTGTTGCTGCTGTTTACTGTCTCAGTACATTTATCATAATTTATTTCTCAAAATGAATGGATTAACTTTAAGGGTCACTGGTGGTAGCAGTAAGAAAAAAAAAACATCAATTGGATATTCACCTGTGGTTGTAAATGTCCACGAAAGAGATTTTGGTCAGTATATCATTTCATAAACTATAAATATTAGTATAAATTCTGGATCGTATTTAAAATATTTAACATTTTAGGCTTTGTAAAACTTGGCCTAGGTATTACTAGATATTTTGTAGAAATAAAACATCACTTTCGTTTTAGGCGCGAAAAGTAAGCTTTTAGAAGAATTTAATCAGGCTTCAAGTTCTGATGAACAACTGGCATTATTAAAAACCATATTCAATGAAATAGACAATGCATCAGATGTAGATATGATGAAATTCCTCGTGACAGTATTCTTCCAGGCTGAGTGCAAGCATCCTGTCAAGTGTTTTATCACAAGGTAATTTATTTATTTAGATCATACATAATACTCTCTAGAAAGTTTTTACAGTATGAAATACCAAGAATCGGTAAAGCTGTATTTGCTCTTATAAACTTTTGTATACATTTTCAAATATATATCCATATTATATTGGTATTCAAAATATTAATATAAAAAAAAACAAATTAGACTTTCTTAGTAAGATATATAATTACACATTATACAGTACTAATATCAGTAACTCATAAAATTACAGACAAATAACAAAGCGAAATGATCTCCAAGACATATTTGCAAGTATTTTAGCAGAAGAAATAAATACATTTATTGCAAGTGAACATAACAACTACAAAATATACATAGACATCGTTACGAAGGTGTCGGCCTGTGTGGAGAACTTCCAGGCAGGAGCTGCTGCTGTTAGAACTGTACAGATGCCGCTCGCAAAATATTTTAACAGTTGTTTGGAGTGTTGCATTACTACATTAAGGTAATTCATAATTTTTTTATAATTATAACTGACAATAAGCAAATTGATAGATTTATGCAGATATGAGGTTTTAGCAGTTAGAAAGAGATTGAACTAAAATTCTCTATTCAGTTTGTTTTCAGAATTAATTTAGGTTATGAAATTAAGAATATTGCTGGTTCACTTTTCAAGGGTCTATGTTATATTTGATGTGCAAATTGAATTATATAATATGTCACATGATTCTGCATTTTTTACAATGAAAATTTCCAACAATTTTGAAACATAATTATAAGAAACTTTTACCAACATGGAAACCCTTAATCTAATTTTTGCAACATAAGTAGAAATTACCATACAACCTTATAATAGTCATTTAACAATATGTATTGACCAATTGAAAGTTGTGCCTTATTTTCTGTTTGTACTTTTTTCTTTGTTATATTTTCAGTAATTATTCAGCAATTGTGATAATATTATTTATCATTAGATAGGCTTGTCCCTTCATTGTTAATTAATTGTAAAAAACATATTTTTTCTTTTTAGAGAAAACACATCGCTCTCACCAACAGAAAAAAATGAGATTTTCAACTTAGCACATTTAGCATCTAGATTAATTTTATACATTATGCAGAGAGTGGACTGTGTTAATGTCATGAATCTGACTGCATTATTTAGCAGTGTTCGGAGTTTTGTAAAACAACTCATGTATGATGGAGACGTTCCTATGGACACAAAGTCTGTGTGCGGGATACTTTATTTAACAATGCATTTGCTGGAGAACGGATCTGAGTCATGGGTAGATGTAAGTTCAATTTCCACTACACCTAAGCATTCAGTTGCAAAACATTTAAAGCAATGTGCAATAATGTGTTTGGCGATTTTGATTGTTTGTATTCATATAGATAAATGCCATTACAACTATTGTACAATAATTTGTCGCAGTGACAACATCACAGTTTCAGTCAGAAATAGTAAAAGATTAGAAAAGTAAAATTATTATTTTTGGTCAAAATATTGATTATTAATGGGTGGTTCCTGACACAATGTTATCGGAGCTGAAGATAACATGATTACATTTGTCAATGCAACGTCAATATGACCCTGCATAAAATGACTTTCAATCTTCCAGATCTTACAACCGAACCAATCAGTCCCTGATTTAATGGACCTATTAAAAGAGGAAGCATCACAATTATCGCTATACTCTGCCATCACCACAGTGGTATCAGTGGACAAGCTACAAAGTCAAATACAGAACTCACCAGCTTGTCTGATGCTCACACACTTGTTAATGGAAATTGGAGAGAGGTGTGGTTCACATTTTAATTTCGTTATACTGAAATATAATTTGTTGTTCATTCATTACATAATTCAGTTTCGTAAGCGATGAAATAAGAAACTTAAAGAATCCTTTTACAGCTGTATTTAACCAAGTTTTTACTGGGCTATCATTGCCCTGTATAATTATCTGTAAAAAATCTTAATTTCAGAAGGTCGTCAGATTCTGTGTTCATATTGGGAGTTTCCCGTACACTGCTACAATTATGTAAAATGCTAGACAAGATAACAGACCAACAAATGGGTCTGAAAATGGTGGACTCTCTGTTAGTGTTCATATGGTCGCATTTAGAACACTACATGGATAGTGTGAGCCATCTCACTGCGCAAATGTTGAATTGTGTTGTCAGATACTGTAGCCACTTGAAGAAACAAGGTATGTTCTATAACCAATGTCTTATTACAGGTTAATATGGATTGATTACTGTACAAAATCTATGTCCATACATTAGAAAAAAAATCGTTTGACCAAATATTCTATGATAAAATCAATTTTGTGATATTATTGAATTTTGTTACAATAGCCGGCAAACAATTTGATTTACACTATTTGCAAAAAATAGCAATGGTTTCGGTGGAAAATATAAATTAAGAAATGACAATCCTTAATTTATTCCTTTTGTTACATTATGTTTTTCTAACTGGACCAAGACTTAGAAGACCTGTCAAAATTGACGCATAATATTCTATTACAGGCAATGACAAAGCTATAAATGAATTGTTCTCATCGCTGCTGTCGCTAGACAAGATGCGCAAGAGTTACTATCTGAGTATCAGCGCGCTGACCACCGAGCTAGGAGCTCTGAGCATCATGGAGAGACTCCCCAGCATCATACCTGAACTGCTGGCTGCGTTGAATGTGCAGGCGGTGCAAGCCAGTGTAAGCTAATTTAATATCTATAGTAATAATAATATCAGTCTTGTATTATATACTGTCCGACTGTTGTGCTGTACACAGATGTAAGCACAAAAATAAACATTGCAGTTAAAAATCAAAATCGGAAAAGTAAAACCGATGAAAATATTCGATATCCATGATTTATGGCACAATGTTAGCAGAGATTAAGACGAGTATGTGGTTTCATTAACCTAATGTTTAATTGACCCTATATTTTGTAGACAACAACGGCGCTGGAGACAATGTTACAAAAACACATTAAGGAATGTTCCACAGACGAGGTGCATAAGCAATGGATAGAACCCATGATGGCGTATGTGACAACCAACACGCTGGACTCCACTGTGTTGAACATACTTGAAAGTTTATTAGTGAAGGCTGTGAAGTGGGATGAAAACATCATGACGAGGATGTGAGTGTTGGATTATTATTCGTTGGTATTTTTATATTTTGTTAAATGTTTGCATTTAGAGACCATTACAGCCTATAAGCGTTAGAAAATTGTATGTATTTTTTTTATATTTTCGAGGTAACATTGTTGTACAGAAATCAGACTTGAAAGTAATAAATTGCTGTTGCGCTTTATGAGTGGAATATCTGGAGTACCCACATCGCTTCCTTCTTTAACCCATATTCCTTTCTTAAAGGAAGTTTTTTGAAAAAGGTCGGCAGTACATTCCGCCCGACTTTGCCCGCGCGAAATTCTATTTCTGTTACAAAAATTCCTTAAGCACTGTATAATGTGTAATAATAGCGCCACCTGCACGACGCGAGCGCTATCTACTTAAAATATTTGGAACAAAAAAAATATCATTTCCTATGCGAGTAAATTAGCGACATAAAGAGTAGCCTATGTAATATTATTAAAACTTACGCGAGACATATTAAATTAGTCAAAGTTTCGACCTATTAAGTAGGTCATCCTCAGGGGCGAGTGCTAAGAGGACGTCGCGTCGCGGAGGCCTCTCGAGGTCGCCCCTGAGGATGACCTACTTAATAGGTCGAAACTGGTCGGCGATTCCGACTACTTTTATACGTGAGTAAAACCGTGTTGTTTTTGACTAGTAGCCTATGTGTTAATCCAGGACAAGATCTACCCGTATGCCAATTTTTTTTTATCCAAATCCGTTAAATTCTTTCTGCGTTTACTTCTAACTAACATCCAAACATTTTCACAAACTTTCGCATTAATAATATGGCAAGAGAAGATTTAGGTGCGCTGAACATTACCTACTTATCGTTAGACTTACTTGCCCATTTACCATCTATACCATAAAAACAGTCTACACAAAATGTTCTAAACTGCAGCCCATATACACTGCCACTACACGAATATACTTCACAGACTGCCATACATAGAACAGACAGACAACACAACAAGGGATGTGAAGTGTGTGCTGATGCTGCTTAGCGTGGTGCGCAAGGCCGGTGTCGCGAATAGACAAAGCGTCGAGCATGCTGGCAAGTGGAAAGGACTGATCAGCTATGACGTGCTCAACATGGCCGCTGTTGACGCTGTTGATGAGGTAACAGTGGAGTTTTTTCTTCTTCTAGACATGCGTTCCATAGAATTAAACCTCCTTAAATAATGTGTTTGAAATATCCCCTCTTAATCACCATTGCCCAAGAAAATCGGAAAGTACTTTATTAAATAAAGTCATGTTCAATATATTTTTATATTATACAAAAACAAGATGCGAATATACTAACTATAAATATTTGATTATATCATGAATATTTTTTTATAACTGATTGGTTACATATAATATGATCTGTTGGCAAGAGCGTCGCCAGCCGATGGCTCCGGGGAGGGGAGGGGGGTCAAGTTGATATGGAGAACTTCCCCCACTCCCGCTTTAACAAAGACTTAGAGCAGAGAGTAATTGAGCGTACGGAATATTAGGAATTAAATTGGTGATTTCATTCGACGTAAGGGAATCATCGATCCAGCAAGTCAAGTTAAAGACTTTGGTTGCTTTACATATGGCAACTTTTTTTGAATCTCCTCGGGGGGGGGGGAGCTGCCCCTCCTTGGAGAACGCCCTTGTCTGTTGGTATGTTAAATTTTGGTCTTTAAAAACTATGATTAATGATTGTTTTCAGACGAGGATATTATCACTATCCCTGATAGTGGAATCGCCGAAGTCTACAGAAGTGTTTACGTCAGGAGATCTGTCTTTCATACTGTATTATCTGAAGTATAATATCAATGCGCAAGCGCCTAACTTTAGACAACTCACACTTTCCATTATGAAGAAGGTATGTCACATTATTTTCGTAAAAAAATCTTGCGCAGTAGACTATTATTGTGTCTGGCGTTATATTACTAAAAAAAAAAAAACAATTTGATAATTACCGATTTATTTTTCATATTATTATATTTTTATGTACCATATGATGATCATGTCAATTCCGTGCAAGTATATTTCAATAATTAATTTAACATATAATGAGGCATATTATATTGTTGTTCATTGTCCTATACGTTTGCATCAAAAATGTTTTGTGATTAGTTTATGAAGCGCTTGGAGGAGAGCGCTAAAGTGCTAAAGAGGCAACACCAGCCTCACTTGGAGGAGTACGTGCGGTTCGCGGGAGGGCTGCGGGCGTTGTGTTTCCACAGCCTGCCGCCCGGCGCCAACTACACCCGGCGGGCCGTGGCGCTGCAGATACTGGCCTGGACTGAACCCCTCGGGTGGGACAGGTGGGCTTGGAATCTATCAGATATCTTTGCTCCAAATAACATATATTTTTGTTTCTTTAAAGGTTCTCGAACAAGTAAAGTGTTTAATTTGTTTTAATTACCTGTTAAAAACATTATAAGGAAACTTAATATAAAGAATGTAGTGCAAGCCCGACTGCCATGTTGTACAAGTTGAATTAGCATATTTTTGATTCAATAAATGTTTGTGCAAGACTCAGGTACTCCTATCACATGTCGAGACAGAATAAGCTCCATAAACCACAAATACACTATTTCACTATTGATTATCCTCTGAGAAGAAAGGTTATATTGATTATCAACTCGTTAATTGTCAAGTTAAATTTAAACAATCAAATTCCCAGTAATATATTGCGCAAGAACTTCACGTCAATAATTCTGTACACATGCGACTCGCCACAACTCCTGCAATAGAAAAATCAGCTTGCTAAATTCATTCGCAGTTTATATTGAAAAATTCGCGTGCGGGACATAACATCATCAAGTGTTCTTGGTAATCTAAGTCCTGGTTAATATTTTTTTCTTGTCCTATAGTGTTTGGAAGCGAGAGTACGTAGATAAGTTGCTGTTGCACCTAGAGGACAGTTACGAGAATAACAAGGCCTTGGCGTTGGAGATACTGGATCACTGTCCCGCGGACATGTTTAAGGTAATGTGCCACAAATCAAGGTTACTAACAATAAATTCTCATAAGTTGAAGTTTAAGATCAACCAGAATCAATATATTCTAACATGTTGAAGTTTAGGGTCTTCAGAGTGATATTTGTGGAGTGGCTAAACAATCTATTTAAAAATGTGTCGCGCAACATGTCAGGCAACATTGTTTGTCAGATGATGCGAAAGTTGATTGATCAGATATCAATATTTAAGATCATTAATGTACATATATTTTTGCAAATAAACGATTCATTAATTCAAGTCATGTTGCTATAGAGCAGACAACGCGCCGGCGTTATGTAAACTTTCCGTGTCAAAGCTCCATAGGTCAGCTATATGGTAACCATAACCGCGGCAATCATCGTGTAATGGAGACATGATCCTACATAACTATTCAGTATATACCACCAGTCATGAACATATACGAACTGTGGTGGGGACTAGACAAATCTATACTATTATATAAAGCTGAAGAGTTTGTTTGTTTGTTTGTTTGTTTGAACGCGCTAATCTCAGGAACTACCGGTCCAAACTGAAAAAATCTTTTTGCGTTGGATAGCCCTTTGTTCGTGGAGTACTATAGGCTATATATCATAACGCTATACCCAATAGGAGCGGAGCAGTAATGAAACATGTTGCAAAAACGGGGAAAAATTATTAGTTTTGAGAGCTCCGTTGCGTGCGCTGACGGTTAAAGTAATGCAACAATGATGTATGACGGGATTGTTCCTCTTAAAAAGTTCTAAAAAATATATTATAAAACAAAGTCCCCCGCTGCATCTGTCTGCCTGAACGTGTTAAACTCAAAAACTACCCAACGTATTAAGATGAAATTTGGTATGGAGACAGTTTGAGACCCTGGGAAGAACATAGGCTCCCGGGAAACTACTACTTTTATAACGGATAACTTTAGCCTGAAAAACTTTATAACGCGGGCGGAGCCGCGGGCAAAAGCTAGTAAAAATATAATATAAAACATTTACAAATAGGACGGAAGTGTACAGTAACTGCAGAACATGTAAGCCAATAGACAACGAGCACAAACTTAGGAACCAATTACGTGAAACCTCAAGGTGTAAAACGTCAGGCCGACCAATCACGAGTGTGCTCACGACTCGTGCCTTTCTGTAATATTTTTTGCTTTTAAAATGCTAGTAATTTTCTATCCCACTTATTCATAGACGTTATTTATCTAAGGACGGAGCATTGCTGTGATAACAAGTCTATTTCTCAGCTTTGTTTTTCTGACAGCCAACTAGATTAAAGTTGTATCTCAATTTTAGCCAACAAAACGGCCCAATGTCTATGCACTGCAAAGGTTGTTATGCCGTGAGCACTGAGAAACAGATTTGTTATCACAGCAATGCTTCTATTCGTCCTTATATAAAAAACATCTATGAATAGGGAGGTAAATGTATAATTATTTCAGGAAAACACATACACGATAAGCACGAATTTCGAAGATATTCTTCGACAAGCGTCGTCTCTGAAGCCCACTGACTGCACTTCAGCCGCCTATAAATTCGATTTCCTGAGGAGAAAACTGCCACAAAATATATTAGAAGGGATTACGTGGTGAGTGTCTACAGGGTGATTCAGAACGTTTTTAAATCAACAGGTTCCAACAGGCCGGTATAACTGTGTTGACTCTCGAGGGGTAATCATCTCTCGTCAGTTGACATGCTATTGGAGCCCACTCCACTACCATTAGGTGCAGTGGGTTCACTTTGCCACAATTATGCCGGCCTGTTGGAACCGGATATACAGGGTGATCTCGGAACGCGATACACTTACGTGGGCCTCTATGGCGGGTTTTAACACCTTGTGTACTTTGGTCGCTATCCGGGCTAATTTATAATACATTCTACCACCAGCACTTATTATATTTTTATTACATTTCGCAGTACAACCGCCGAGCCGGTAATGTACACGCTCTTACATCGTTTGCTGAAGCAGTTGTCGTTGGAACTGGACATCTGCACGCGGAACATCGTGGTGGGCGCCAGAGAGGGTCCCATGTACGGCGTGCTGCACTGCATGGCGCATCTCATGAGATACGTGGATGCTGAGTGAGTTCAGTTCTAGTGGTAAATGTTAAACACTGATCTTGAATACCTATTCAGAAAAATCATTTAACACCTGTAGAACTGCATGAAACAATTTGATCAAGTAATACACTGTGGAAATCAATTCACCAGTTTCTTGAAATATAAGTAGTCAATAACAGTCGTGATATCGGATATCGGTCATATATCCTTTGAAACATTATGTCCAAGGGCGATAGAATCTGACTAACATCGTGTACCAGACTTTCATGTTTATTAAAAAAAACAACTATAATGAAGTGTGAATTATTTCCTAAGTCATAGCTTACACAAGACTCGTTTCAGAGCGATTCGCTCCGATCCCGCCTGGACATCGCTGGTGCAGCAGATGATCGCCAGCTGCGTGCGGGTGTCGGCGGCCGCGGCCTGCGTCGTCAACAACTCGTCGCCCGAGGGACACCTGCCCATGGACTCCTGCGGCGTCGCCGTCTCCGACCACGGGAACTCGGGGTGAGCCATACCTTCAGTACCACCTAGATTTTTGGTATATGCCGACTAGGGCATGCAATCCGATAATCGATAATCGATAATTTATCGGTTATCGGGCCATTTAAGAAGAACGATAAATATCGATTATCGAAAATAATCCTCTAATGCTTTTTTACACTTGGCCAATAATATAACTATGAATTATGAGAAATAAATACACTCGAATAAGCCGTTTTTACACACTCTTATTCAGGACACATACTCGACAATTTGATGTAAATCGTTAATCGTAATGTATAATTTATTTTACAGAGTCAATATAATCAATAGTCAAGATTGCCGACGTTATTAATGCCTCGATTTAAGATTCTATACTGTACTAACTTTTTCGCAAATAAAGGATTTACTATTTACTCGGTGGCGTAGTTGTATTGCGTATTTGGTATAGGGACGATTATCGGGCAGAGGTGTTAGGCTCGAATTCCGGGTCGGGACGAAAATAATTGTGACTGAGTCCTCAGTTGTAGCTCGGAGTCAGGTAGTTGGAGGTATAATATCCCCGTTCGTTGATAAGCACGTAAAGCCGTTGGTCCTCCGCCTGATCTCTCTCCGGTCATATCGGATTGCCGTCTCATCGGACTATGAGAGTGAAGGAACAAAGAGTGCAAATACTTGTGCACTGGTTGATCTCCATTTTTTTTTTTTTTTTGGGGAACTGCCGTGGTTATCACCGGGGGTACCCTGCTAACGGTGTACAAGCGATCCCCCGGCTTAACAACCACGGCAGCCCCATGATGAGTTGGTGGGCCCTACCACTATCACTGGAGGCTCGGTTGCCTCCAGCTAGATGGTCTTAGGGCCCGGGAGGAAGAAGGGAGGGGATAAAGGGAAGGAAGAGAAGGGGAAGGAAGAGGAGTTATCAGGATGGTTGGAACAAGGGAAGGGAAATGTTCACGAACCCTTAGATAGACCTCAATGTGAATTTGGCAACCAAGAGGCATACGCACGAGCTGTGCGCCTAGGGTCGCGGCAAATGTGCCCCCATGCATGGGCGTGCATTTGGTGTGGAGACCAAGCGCACAAGAATTGCCTCGGGGGGGGGGGGGTTGATCTCCATTTAGATTAGCTGCCATGGCTGAAACAACGAGAAGAGATTCATAAACCGTCAAAGAGCAAGATAGCGGCTTCAGGTCAAGTGGGCTATAACGCACCAACAAACTGCCACATCACATTGTGAAACAGTGCTAGATAGTACTTTGCTTAAGGTTCCCCATTCACGGAGTATCGTTAGAAGTTTTCATTTTCTTACTACTGGTTCTTGTATGGTAGTAAACTCGTAAATCTCGTATCCAAGGGGCCAACTAGTTAACTATCACCACAATGTCTATTTCTACCGCCAAATAACAGTGTGCATGCACTATTAGTCTTGCTCGAAAGACGTTATAACCAGCGTAACTTGGCATAACGAGGCTTAATGCATTATGTCTCAGGGTGACGAGCGTAGTGATTGTCGCGCAGTACTTTGTATACAAAGTTTTCTATAGTATCGCTACTGTTTATGGGCGGTCGTATCGCTTACCATCAGGCGAACGGCAAACTCGTCTCGTCATTCAACTGCTATAATAAAGTTATTTTCACATTTCCACCGCCCTTTTTCAATTAAATGTCTAGCGAGGTTTATTGTTTATTAAATTTTAATGACGAGACGAGCTTGCCGTTCGCCTGATGGTAAGCGATACGACCGCCCATAAACAGTAGCAACATCATACAGAACTTTGAACGACAAAGTTAGGAACTGAAACATGTTTTGTATAGCGGCGTGGTGTTGTCGGACGGGCGGCCCGTCACGGCGCAGATGGTGCTGCTGTGTGCCTGGAGGTCCGTCAAAGAGGTAACTACTGCACCATACTTGAATTACTTGTCGTTATGCCGATGTGTCAACGTAATTTTCAGCTTGTTGGAAAAATTATTTATAATTATACACCTTACATAGTTTTTTTTAACAATTCAGTAAGTAATTGCTGCAGTGCTGTTTTAATTACAGGCTATCACAGCATGAACATATAAATACATTACAATAAACAATTGGCTGCACCATAAGTGCAATATATTCTCAATATAAGACTGAATATAAAACTAAATTAAGGTTTCAACAAGCGAGTTCAATACTTTCTTTTTGAAGATAGGAAGCGAGTCATTAAATATGTTAATACAATCAGATTTTTCTACAATTCTGTTATATAATCTGGATAAGCGAGGGACAGGTATAAGTTTTCGTTACCAACTACCAGCCTGAAATTAAATCCGTTTAAGAAATAAGTACCATTTCGAAGAAACATGTTAGTATACTTACATAAAGTGAGTAAAGTGAATTTCCACAACTCAGCTCACCTACGCTGCAAGTAGACTAACAGGGTGAAAATGCAATGCGGCATATTCTTACTCAACACTATATATCATTTTCAATAATCAGTTAACTATAGTTTTTTTTATACGTGCATGGAAAAGTAACCCCTGTGCACCTTGATGCTGTAAAGTGAGGTCCAATAGAATGTCGACTGACGAGAGATGATTACCTCTCGACAATCGACACAATTATGCGTCCTGTTGGAATCGAATATACACAGGCTGATCCCGGAACGCGACATACTTACGTCACTGGCGAGTTTTAAATCTTATTTAATGTAGTTTCTATCCATGCAGGTATAAATATCCTACCATCAAAATGCAATTGAAATGTTTATGAAGGTATCCCTCCTCCTGGGCACGATATCTTCACGCCTGAGCATCAGCGGCGAGGGTCACGCGACAGGGACTCTGGACGCCACCCAGTTGGCCGCCATGGGGCAGCACTTCACCACACTCCTGGCCGAGACCAAACACCGCGGCGCCTTCGAGCAGGCCTATGTCGGCTTCACTAGACTGCTGGATAGGTAAGCAGTAAATTCTACGAGTGGTAGGCTTGTAAATTAATAAACTAGGTGTTCAAGGCTTCGCCAGGTAAATAGTCTTCTCCGCGGCAGAAATCCTAATTACTGTAAGAAATCATAGTGCCATCTACTTAAAGTTCAACAGATTGACAGAATAGTAATTCAAATATTTCACACTTAAATACCAAGATAAAATGTACAAAGTCTCTCCATGTGCCAAATGTCATTCAAATTTTATTAGCGGTTGTTGCATTTACTTTTAACAAATATTCATACCAATATTTGGAAGGAAAGTTGGAGGGGGATATTTTGTGGAAAGAAGTGTGGAGGAAGGAAAAGAAATCTTTGGATCAGTGGAGAGGGGAAGGCCAGGAAATGTTCGTGGGCTCTCATGGGCTACAATGTGTAGTAACAACCATGAGATATATACATAACCGTATAGCCTAGGGCCGCGACAAATGTCTTTCCGTGCATGGGGGGTCGTACAAGCTTACCATAATGCAATTCAGAGGGGAGGTGGGGTCTTGTAAAACGTTACGATGCGTTACAGGCGCGGGGAGGGGATTCGTACAACGCGCTATGAAACATTGGATTTTTTATTCAAAAACAATAACAAAGGTTTTTAGCGAGTTTGCGGCACTTTTAAAAAAAAAATATAATTTTAGGGTTACATAACTTTTTGAGGGGGGGGGGGCGTATAGGAAAACATTACGGCGCGTTACATTGGGGAGGGGGGGGGGGGTGTTAAAAATCTTCAAAAATTGTGTTATGTAATACTTGAACGGCTCCTGGGCTAGCATTCGGTGTGGAGACCGAGTGCACTAGAATTGCTTAGGGGAGGGAGGGGGGTGTATTAGGCAACTATTTGACGAGTAGTATTAGACAGCTAGATGTTGAGACGCCATCATAGCTGGACGTCCGTAGCCCGCGAGTGAGTGAGTGGTGCGCGTGCGCAGGCTGTGGCGGTGCCGCGGCGCAGCGCTGCACTGCATGCCGCGCGCGTGGCTGCGGCGCCTGCTGCACGCCGTCACGGCGCCGGGCGGCCAGCTCTGCGCCACGCGCCGGAGCGCCGGCGTGCCTTTCATGATACAGGTCAAGGCACACACATTATTATCACCAACACCAGCTTGTTCGATGCAAATACCACTTTTATTATTTAGAAAACAGTTAGTAAATGATATAAACCAATTCTATAATATTTGGGCTACAAAATAAAAATTACAGTTATGATTAACAAAAGTTAGAATTTTTATATGACAAGTTATTCATGTATCCATTTTTTGCACTTTTTTACATCTTGTACTGTAGAGTTATTGTGTTCTTAATGAATTTTTATGTATTTAAAATGAAAGTAGAAAAAAAATTAAATAGGCCATTTTTGCAACATTTTTCATTATATTTTACTCATAATTTGATTTCGTTTTGCTATGAATTTTGCAGGCGCTAGTAACTAGTGAAGTGCAAGCACTCGGCAGTTCTCGATTATTTCACGATTGCGTTACGCAACTCATTCAACGGTGTAGCACAAATTTAAAAAAAGAAAGCATAGAGCAATCTACATCAGAGACAGAAGAATCTAGAAGGATAAAGGAAGATGTAGAGTTGTGCAGTGAGACGGAAGAGGCGGAGGTGTGGGCGCGGTGCTGCAACGTGTTGCGCGCGCTGGTGCGCGGCGCGGCGCTGCAGGCGGCGGGCGCGGCGCACGCGCAGGACGCGCTGCTCGCCGCGCTGCACGGCTTCCAGCGCCGCAGCTGGACGGTCAGACCGCGAGCTGTAGCACTCGTTTATACTAAACACAAATACCTTTCAAATAATTGTTGAGATTTACTTAATAATTATGTTACTTGAATTTGTCAAAAATATATTTTGCGATAAGCTTTTATCTCTACATAGTAGAAAACGAAAAAATATTCAATTTAAAGTGTACATTTAAAACGATATTAGAGAAAGCACCTAATCTGTCGGTGCGTCGGTACTGAGCGGCGGTGTGTGTGCAGGAGCGCAACTCGGCGACGCTGCTGCTGTCGTCGCTGGTGACGCGCACGTTCGGCGCGGCGCGCATGCGCGGCGGCGACGCGCTGGCGCTGCGCAACAAGATGACCGGACGCATCTTCTTCCTGCGACATCCCAGGCTCTACGACTACATGCTGGTCAGCACCTACCACATACTCTCACTTTATCTTATACAAACAAGTAATGGGTAGAATAACGCAACATGTCCAAAACGCCGTATTTAACAACAAGATATATTTTGACCAATAAGATACTCTAAATAAATAATAATATTGTGTAGCAGTTAATTTTTGAATATTTATAAAAGTATTCTTTTTATAAATTGTAACTTGTAATAAATAAAATAATAATAAAAAGAATGTCAATAGAAGTTATTATTTTTAAAAAATCTACTCGTGTATACAATGGTAGATGACTATGTTTGATTTTGTACATTATTTTATACGTAACCGTTGATAACATTAAAAAAAAACAATTTTACAAATACACCATTAAAATTGGTCGCAAAATAAGATAAAAAACCCTTGAAATTAAACTAATTTTCCGGATTCTATCGCGGTTTTTTATTTTTTATTTTTCTCCCGACGTTTCGAAGACTTTGCAGCCGTCATGGTCACGGGGGGGACTGAGGTGTTGTTCATCCGCAAAGTCAAAGTTACAATATAGAATCCGGAAAATTAGTTTAATTTCAATGTCTAACATTCGCGTAAACATAAGAAATCATTATAAAAAACCCTGTTCAAAATTCGCTTTGTAGAGCTGTCCTTATACATATTACTATCCACACATAAAATTTCAACTGTCTATGCAATAACAAAACATGTACATTTCCAGGAAAAGCTCCAAGAAATGAGTGATAGTGGAAACGAGCAGAACATCCACCCATCACTGTACCCGATACTGCTGCTCCTAGCTCGCCTGTATCCCTCCTCTCTGGAGGGCACCGTCTCTAACCTTAAGGTAAACTCGAACGAAATATAATTTAATTCTAACCTAACCTAACCCAATGTTAGCACTTCAATCATATTGGATCAATCTTTAATTTTTAATTAAAATTTAATACTGAGAAACTTTCATTAAAAGAATGGTTAGAGATCCGTGAAGTGACCAAAAAAAATATTTTTTAATCTTTGCTTATCACCATGCTTGGGAGTTATATAATGTTAATTCAATTGCTTTCCAGCTGGTGGCGTTCGTCCCGCACGTGTTGTCGTGTGCCAAGAGTAGCGTGCTGAAGACGAGGCAGCTGGCTGCCAAGGCCATGGTGCCTTTGATATCGCCCGAACAGTACGTTAAATACAACTTTATAAACACAATCACACCTGTTCTAATGAAGCAATAATAAACATCATTACACCTAAAAACATTTGCATTCTCATTAAGACTGCAATGCTACTACTTTTGCGGTTACTGTCTGTTATTAATTTTACGATTCAATCATAGAATTAGGCAAGGCATGTCCTCTACATCTATGATCAGCTAGTCCACAGAAACATGACTAACTTCAAGCCGGCATTAACTCAGCCTTTTTTACTCATTAAACATGTTATTTTTCTAGATACCTGACCCATATAGAATCAATGTTCACCATTCTCCACGACATGAATATAAAGCGTAACTACTGCCACGGGATCCTCCTGCAGTTGATAAGGTTACTGGACGCGAAACCCGACGTCAGTATAGACAGTGCTATGGTCGATAGACTCGCGCGCAGTGTCGATGGCAGTGTGTGGGTGTTGGAGCAAGGTGCAGGACACACGCCTTGCTATGTCATTGTAGATGAGTGGGTTAAAGTGGTCAACTTGTTGGTTTGGAGGTGAGTGATATTTGTATTGCAACCTCATTTTATGTAGTAAAATAAAAACAAACACACCTCACGCCTTAAACACGGAGGTGTAAGCAGAGGAGCAACTAGGGCTACCACTTTTTGTAGTACGTATTCCGTCCCGTGTTGTAATAGGGATAAGGTCTATGGCCATATCGATCACTGTTGGGGGAATGATAGTTTATTTAAATTTACAATAATAGTGAATTGTGTTAGTGAACGTTGTCGGCTGCCAAAGAGACGCTGCGGCGGGGGTTCCCGGTCGTTCCTCACACGCGACGCGTCGACGCTCCGTGTCATTGGCCACCACCGCTCCGCCAATCTTGTGTGCGCGTCGGTTCAACCGATGCCCGCGAAGCGACGGTGATTCGCCGTTTTAAATTGCCGCGTCGACTGCGAGGTCGTCGGTGCGGCCCGTTGATCGACGTGTCACGGCGCAGCCCGCGGTGTGGCAGAATAGCGGGCCGCATAGAGCTACAATCTGAAATTACGGCGCCAACAATCACAAATACCAGACTAGGGGCTGATACGAAGAAGACGTGCTAGGACCTCAGAGTAGAAGTTGTATCACGCATGTATAAAACTACGCCACCGAAGCAGCCGTTCCTAGTAAAATAGTCGATATTTATTTGCGCAGGATATCGAAATTCAAAGTTGTGATATCGGCATTGAACTTCTTTGTCATTCATTTCATATCGATAACGATATTAATGTCGATAATCAGTTTGGAAATGTGTAATCTATATTATCCCCAATGAGTCGATGTGTATTTTAATTTTAACTCACTAGTTCTTTTTAAACGTTTGCACTACTTTCTTTTCTTTGAAATTCATTAAAGAATCTTGTTACAGATTCCCAACAGTTTTAAAAGAAGAAACCATAATAAGAATCCTTACATTACTACCAATTTTAATTTTCAACGACAAAATACCGCACATAACATCAGGCAGAGAAGTGTGTCTGGCCAACGCAATGTATTTATATCTCATTATACTGACTAAACTCGATAAAATAGATAGAATTTGTGAAGAAGTGTTAAAGGCTCTTAAACACAAGTCCTACGACGTTGTGTTAGCAGCTTTGAATTATCTGTTAATACAACACGCAAGTCTAGAAGCGGAAAACAAGTTACAAGAACATTTAACAGAAATTAATCATGATAAAGTACTGTTAAAACTTAAAAACAACGAGAAATACATAAACGTGTTGTGCGAAATAATGAGAACTGCAAAATATTTGGAATGTAAGCAGAAGTGTTTGAAAGTTCTGACGATAGAGGGCGACACGCAGCGAGCGATTGTCGATATCGATAGTGAAAACGATTTTTCTATCGACCATATTGTTGGAAAATTATTCGAATGTATTGACAAATCGCATGAAAATTTAATACATATTTATTTAGAGAGCCTGTCTCAATTTGTTACAAAACATTTAGACCAGTTAAATTTAACCTTAATTACGGAAGTTATAAGGTCTTTATTCAATCATAGCACTCCTGATAATAAGGACGAAAGTCGAAGTGTAGTGGTTGGATTCTTGGAGAAAAATGCTACGCGGTTAATCAATTTGGATTTGAGTGGATTGAGCAAAGAAAACCAATGTGAGTTCGTTTTTAAATTTGCTCTGACAGTTTGTTTTTGTATAATTCTCGACTTTAATTTCTTTATTAGTGGTTATTTGACTAGAAGATTTAGGGACTTTTTGTGAATTTAATTAGATCATGTGGTTGCAGTGACGCTAAATAATAATAAAGTAGAACAAAATTTAAAAAAATTATAATTGCACAATTTAATTTTATTAGATCAAATAAAAAAAACGTTCAAGCTGAATTGATAACCTCTTCCTTTTCATGAAGTCGGTTGAAAAGAATGCAAAACATAAATAAATATTTTTTCCTACAGTTGAATACACAGCAACATTCTTCGCAACACTAATAACGACTCTAGAAGACGACAGTGATACACTGCGCCAGAGAACGGCAAACACAATTCTGTCCGTACTAGGAATCAACTCTAGCCTCATATCGAGCAAATGTGCGGAAATGCTCACGGACTATATGGAGAGATATGAAGATAGTGTAGCGTTGTATGTGCTGGTGGCATTGCTCGACTTCCGGTCTGAAGTGTGTCTCACTGATGAGCTTAATGATGAGGCATGTTACACAATATTTTAGTTTTTTCTGATGATCGAATTTTAATTGTGGTGGATGTAAAATATTGTTTAGTTATTGGTTGTCACTTTATATTTTGACCTTAAAAAAGTTTTTTTTTACTTTCTTTAAATAAACAGAAGAAATCTATATTATAAATCTTCGTAGCTCAAAATGAAACAAAGTAGATTCATTGATCATTAAGGTATTTTCTCCTACTATTAAAAACCTTGAAAATTATAAAGCATAATAATATTAAGTTAGGGGCTTACTAAGACCCTGCACACAAACTGCATAAGTAGTTTTGTGGGTGATTTTATTAATATATTATAAGAACTTGAATGAATTATATTTATATAAAATAAATTATAAATCATAAATTGTACGAACCACTCACTCTAGATTTATCGAATTTACTAGTAACGTTAAATATTTTTAAATAATTTCAGTGCCGAGTCTTCGATCAGAATGAGCGATACAACATATTTTTAGAAGAGACAATGTGGACGAATGAGTGTGCAAAGAAGATTATAAAGATGTACAACAATGGCTCAAAAGTTATCGATAACATCTTATCGATTATCGATAATCCGATATACACAAGTACTTACGACAAATTATGCAACAATAACATTGTATTGTTCAAGAAGATGATGGAAGAAAACGAACATAAAGATGATACGATAAATCCTAAAATTCGATTATTTATTAACATGTTAAGTTAAATACCTAGGACTTATTTTTAGCCAATTATAAATGATGTGCAACATTTGTCATAAGAAATGTTTGTCAATGTCGAATATAATTCCAAGATGACGCGCATCATATTCCGAATTTTCTAGCACACTGACGGGTTGAGTATGGTGTTATAAAACATGTTGAGCAGCATGTTACATAATAAATTACTATGTATTATTGTTTTCTTTTTTATGTGTGAGACGTAATTTGTATAGTATTTATTAATGACTTCATTCATAGCTCTATTTTGTGATAAAAATCGATTAAATACACTATATATATTTAGTTTTATGTAATTAAATAAAATTTGTAATTAATTACCGTAATAAATATTGATCCTGTGGCACGCTGTAATACACCACATGAGAGCATATGTGAGGGGGACTAAAATAATTCAATTGTTTTATATCTAAAAGTTTATTTACAAACAATCTAAATAAAATAACTGAACATACGAATCTTGTATTTTCTTACCTTACAATCATTCGAGCTATAACATCACCAACAATTTACAAACGCTTTTTGGTAAGTTATGAAAATCAAAGAATACAATTTATATCATTATACATATATTTGGCCAAATCAATCAAGTTTTTGGTCCTTAATTAGGTAAACAAAACGGCGGGGGAACCTATGTAGTGCACATTTAATAAAATTAAAGGAGGTATGTGAACCATGAAGTCTACAAAGCTGTAGGCCTGCATGATGAACGAAAGTCGTCTTATCAGTGGAGCAGCCGCGTGCCCGGTACAGGGACAATACGATACAGAACCAATATTATACTATCCAAAAATACATATAATAAAAAATAAATAAATATAAAGGAAGAATGAAGATATTGTTTGTTTCATTCCCATTGAGCCATAATAATCCAATATATCAAAATGAATTATACAACAATTGAAATTCTTTTTACATGCAAATATCCATCGTCATTTAAATCTGTGCAGCAAATATCAAATCATACTTGTGATTTATTTGGAAATATATACAAACAATACTAAAGCTTAGATTCCTCATTACATTGCATTTAAATACTGCAATATGACTCATCAAAACACTATTTCAAAATGGACATAAAACATTAGGAAACCATGCAGTCTTGTTTTCAGTGACAAATGACGGTCGTATTGCAGTCGCTACACCGCAAAAATATCAGGAAACTAGCCATGCTACACTACACGTCACACAATCTTATCCCGTCTTATTCTGTACACTTCACTTGCTATGTGACTGTTTTTGAATTTCATCTTCTGTTCTTTATTCTTCCCATATATTTGTGAAAGCGTTTCTTTAACTTCCTTTACATTTCCATCTTTATCACTCTTTTTTGTTAATTTAGTCTTGCTTTTCCCATTCTTCTCATTTTCTTCATCTTCATTGAACAAATCTTTGACAGACACAAGACGTTGTGAGTTGCCGACTTTGAGCAGTCTTTTAAGACTCCTTGCTGCCTTTTTCTCAAGTAAGGCCACAAGACCCCAGTCATCAGATTTCTCTCTGTCGTACCCTGCGTCTAGTTGCCACGCCGCGTTTCTTACTTCTAACTTAAGCCTTTCACATTCTTCAAAGCTGACATTTCTGCTTACATTCAATGCTTGTTCTAAGGGATTGACGATATATAACGCTAAGTTGTTAGGCTTTCTAACTGGAATTCCTTCGATGATCGATATGGCCTTGTCTTCGAAGTCGAACTGAGCATAGAACTCGAAGAACTGGAGCAGCAGCGCCTCAAGACTAGCGTCACTCTGTCCATATGTTTCTGCCGGAAGCTTGTTCAGGTCGCGCAGAAAGGTGCAGTTCAGATTCTCCTCTGCTATTCTGATGTCTTCTTTACCTAATTATGAGAAAATTATAGTTATTTAATAACTAATTCTAATTTGGATAGTATGTATTTGCTGTTGTCTCACATTTAATTAAAAATAATAGAAAGCAGTTGAGCATGACCAATTATTAAACATTCCCAAAAAATATTAAACATGGCTTATATTTTTCAACACGCACCTGCTTTCTGGAAGAGTGTCTTAAATGATGGCAATATGCTGCCATCCTTAGTCTTCTGCTGCAGAAAGAACAGCACCATCAGTGTTAAAGGAAAGTTGGTGATCCACCTGCCAGGGTGGATATTTGTGAGGCCCACCGTCTGTGCCCAGCGGCGTACCACGAACGTCAGGGGCCGTACGCGCGGATCCAGTGTGCCGTACATCCAAAGTAGCTCTGACATGTACACCCCAGATCTAAGATAAAATCAACAATCTGTCACTCAAATGTTGGAGGATAATTTGATTAGGGAAACAATGCACAAATTTAAAAGAACTCAAATATGAATAAATTATTTAATTACATATTATTATAGTCACATATGTACCTACACATTATTATAGCACAAGTCACATTCCATATCGGTGAAGTAATGTGCAAACTTCACTATGGGCACCCTAGCATGTAGTATACGATGCACACGGGTAGCCCCTGGCACTCGCAACTCCAATGTTTCCGCCACTAGCTCCATGTGCCGTTGCCAGGGGCTGCGGCCGCCTTCGCATTTCTTCTCTTGGAATATCAGTCGTTTGGAAGGGTCACTCTACAATTAATTTATGAAAAATAATTTTGACTAATATAGGTCATGTCATCCATAAAGGCGCGCCCAACCACATTTTGAGTGGAGGTGTAGCGGGATGTTGAAGGGTCAGGAAACTAATCCAAGCCCTTTTCCTAACACTATCCATTATAGTGTGCGTGTGCACTTATGTGCTCATGCACACTGTGAATGATTAGGGAAATTATTGAGGCACATCTTCATGGATGTAATGATCTAGTCTGAGGAAAATCTCTTTAAGAGTATGTTAGTAAACTTAGTTTATAAACATTATGTGTGAAAACAATCTCAAATATTGTGTGTATAATAAATTAAGTTAAAATTTTATAGCATGATATTAGATACTGACTATAATCTATGTAATTTAAGCTTTGTATATGGAATATTAAAGCTACTGTAACATTTATTGTAAAAATAAAACACAAAATTACCATTTCATCAGTCACAACATTTGTGAGAACTAAATCCAAATCACAGCCCATTTTTCCAAAACCATTTACAGAAGATCCAAATGGCCTCACTGCTACATTTGCATACATACTCTCAAAAACAGTTTCTAGCTGGAAAAAACATTTATTTATATTTTTCATACATTTAATGTGAAATCTTTTTAGGCTGTACAACCCCGATCCACATAAAATAAAGTCATAGATTCAAAAAAGAAAAAATATGTGACTAAAGAACACATTGTATACTCATTTGTGTAGTTCCTTATGAGTTAAAATAATTTATTCTGCTGTGCTAAGCACAAAAGCAGTATGTTAGTGAAACCTTATTTCAAGATAGTTGAAGTCATTTAAATATAGTTTAATCATTTTGTATGTAAAACTGAGATAGAAATACTCTATTTTTAACAAGTTCTAAGCAAGATACCAATATTTAAGTAAGTTCATTGGATGGGTATATCGTTAAGCTATCTGACAACATAAAAACCAAGATTTTGATTTTTTTGAGCTTAGCACGGCAGTATTTAACTCACTTGTCTTGCCACCATATACCTCAGCCGTACACCCAAATCATTCAGAGCAGTCTTATCATAAAGAGTTTGTATCTGTTCCGACACACTGTTACAGTTTATTAGCTGTTCAAACAGGACATCCTCATCCACCTCCTCAGTGCCGTTGATGCAGGATAGTGTTGCGTTTGGTACTATTGCACCCTTCTTGTCATTAACTGCACGAAACCATACAAATGGCGATTGTAGTGCCATGACATCAATGTCTTTTTGATGTACACTGCATGACCGGATAACTTCCTTGAGATTGTCTTCTGATGCAAATTCGACGAGCATGAAATGCTGAAAGACAGGATTTTAGTTATTCTTTATGTGATTTTATCACTACTGTGTACCTCACAGAAAAATATAATATACAATAATGCTCTTATATTTAGAGCCTTATTTGGGCGGTTATTGCTAAATACACATTCAGTAGGTTAGCTGAAATATGTGCTAAGCAATACAACTAGTAAATTACCTCTCCGACAGAGTTTTTGTAATGATGAACACCATTGATGCTGGCATATTTTGAACAATAGCCATATAACTCATTGAATGATGCCTCGGAATTGACTTGGACGACAAAACTACGTCGTGCTTCAGCTCTCCTCTGGGCCACAGCCTCATCAAAAGACACAAATCTCTTGTTAACATCTAAAATAAAAACATAACCTAAAAATCGGTTTTATAATCTTTTTCATATTGTTGGAAAAAAAAACAGTACCTGAGCTATTTCTCATACATAAACAATTACATGTCTTGAAAGATGTATTTAATAATTTTCTAAAAGAATTCAATTTTCCTGTATTTATTGCTGTTTGAAATAACACAGACATTTTGCCTTGGCTTACTTGTCAAATAAAGGATAATACGTTCGAAAATCACTTTTTGCATCTATCAAGTTAGCACTTGTCGTAGGTACTAGGTATTCCTGTGTAAATAAAATTGATTGTCTCAAGTTATATAATAAACAATCAAATAGAAATATGAATATATGTTTGATATATTTGGTGCTTATGTTTTGTTTTACTTTTGTAAATTGTTTTTTTTTTATTTAAAAGATTGTAAACAAATTCCTAAACGTAAACAGGTTGCGTTTTATTATTTTATACTGAGCTTAGTGGCAATGCTATATTTAGTTCAATTAAATATTTTAAGGACTATAAAAATTTAACAAAATAATCTTTACTTTTAATAATTTCTCGTTTAAACTCGTATTCTTCGTAATTCTACGCAGATAAAGCAAATAACTAAACGTTATCGAAATATGTAAATATCAATGTCAAAAAAAATACAGGTTATCTTGTAGTTATTTATAAAATTTCGATGATAAATGCAAGAGTGATACATTTTTATCATCATGGGGACTAGAATTTTACAAAAGTTAATTGTTCCCGTGCTTATTAATTCATATAAATACCAGACTCATAAAATAAGACCCATCGAAAGGATTGTTTGTGCTCATAGTCTTGGCTTCACTAATATTCGTAATTATGCAAAAAGTAAAGATAAAGGAAAGGACAAAAAATCAAAAGGAAAGGTAGAAATTAATCCTACTATGATATCAGAATTGGTTCCGGTTGAGAAGTTGAAAGAAAGAAGTAACGCAGCAATTGATAAAATGAAAGATGATTTTGCTAAACACTTATCTTTACGCTCAACAACAGGATCTATAGAGACCCTCGCAGTTAAATTTGAAGGGAAAGATTATGAGCTTCAAGAATTAGCACAAATTGTACGAAAAAACCCCAAGACTATTGTGATAAATTTTGCTTCTTTTCCCCAAGCCATTCCAGATGCTTTGAAATCTATAAATAGCTCTGGTCTTAACTTGAACCCCCAACAAGATGGCACTACACTTTATGTTCCTGTGCCTAAAGTTACAAAGGAACATAGAGAGGCACTAGCAAAGAATGCTAAAGCTTTGTATATCAAATGTAGGGATGCATTAAAAGAGGTGCAGAATGAGTATATAAAAAAAGTGAAAAAGCAGACCGGTGTGTCAGAAGACACCATATTCAGTGTAACAAAGCAAATAAATGCTATGTGTGAGAAGTATCAAATGGAAGCTAAGGCTGTTTTTGATGCCAAACATGTGGAATTAGTTGGCAAATAATTACATTAAGTTATGAAATGTACTGCATTAGAATTTAGGAAATAAAGATTATCTAACATTATTCTTCGATTCATTTAAATACCCTTTTTAAATTTAAATATTTGCATAAACCCCTTTCTGGATCTGGTCTTAGAGATGCAGATATTACCTAGCTTGAAATTATTATTACTTGTATAAGTTTAAAACTTGTAAGCACCAAGTAGGTAATCATAAAATGTGTCTTAGAAATTGTATATTTCTGTAAATTTAACATAATGTTATTTTTAAATATTTATTTGAGGTGTATACATACTGGAATAAATTTTTTGAACATTAAGTATATCATCATTCATGCAAATATTACCTTTTGTAAGGATGATACCTGTAACACCTGTACCCGTTCGTTTAAAATAAATTATTGATATTGTTTCAAGACGCTCTTAGATAAGTATCTTACATAATTAATGGTTGTAATCAAAGAGTATAATGGGAAGGTAAGTACATAAAACATATTATCACAAAAAGTTGTAGTGCTCTTCGGTTGTAGCTTAAAGCTAATTGTAGGCTTTCCCTTCCATGTGTGGAATTGAAGATTGGGTAGCAAAATTTTGCATTCAAAGAGAAGTATAATTGAAATGGAAAAGCAGTTACTACGTGACTTTTCTAGAATATATACCATTTCCATACATTAAAATTTTTCTGGAAGCGCAAATTCAGTATTATAAAAACTAATGGAAAATGGACTTTTGTCTAGATCCCCCACGAGGTCCCCAGCTATATTTCTAACGATTATATAAATGTTGATTTTATTTTTGAATAGACAAATACATTCATATTAATTGTATAAAATCGGTACTTCGCATATTTATTCTTTATTTAATTTTTGCTCCTTTTATGGCGAAAGGGCTAGGTTGCCGAACAAAGTTATTTAAAAAAGTTAATTTGGTTATGTTGACAAATACGGGTGACGTATGTCATCGTTTCAAAACATTGCATTATTTGGGTTTCGGAATCGGAATATGGAAAATTATATAAAAAATATGAATAAAAAGTATGATAGAGTTATGCCGAGAATAAATAATCGGTCTCGGTCCAGTATAAAGTCATCGTCGACAGTAACTCGTCATGACATACCGAGTTCTAGCAGAATTGGCGCGAAACCTTCTGTTTCAAACATTGGCTCCAGTGTTTTTAGTGAACTTCCCGTGGTATTGAATGACTATGTGCCTGAATCTAACAGGGACGGCAGTGGTAAACGAACATTAGTGGTAAAACCTCGGAAGACTGTGAAGTCGTTAGACCCCGCGTTATCGCCGCACCGGAGCGTTAAAGTCAGTGAGCCGAGAAAAAGGGATCATAATTTACTATCACAGAGTTCGGCGCCGTCTGTGTTGTTCCATGAACAGGAGAAATGGTCGCACTCACATGTAGATCACTGTTTAACGAGTAGATCTCATTCAAAGTTAAAAGAACTAAAGGTAAATGAACATTACATGTAAATATGTTTTGTATCCCATTAGTTATGTCTAGGACATTAGCTTGTTCGTAAATGTTCCAATCTTGCCATACAGAGCTGTGAACTGTGTAATTCCATATTCCATTAACAGTGAAACAGGCGATAAATGTGTTACTTTTCAGTGGTGAAGGGTGAAATTTTTCAAAAAGTGACCTGATGCAGAAAAAACAATCGCCTGGGTTAATATATCGCTGCCATTTTAACAGAAAACAAACACTAAGACAGTAATAAATAAACCTAAGAGGGAAGCCGAAAGGAGTTGGGTTATATGGACACTTCCCCACTGTTACTTTTATACAATTTTAAACATAAGAGGTCAACTAACTTTATCAGAGGAATATTATAGGGCAAAGAGTGGGTGGGTGGAATCCACCAAATCCTACAGGGGTGTAATGGTTCTCATGTTTGTTATATTCCAGGATGAAATCAAAGCTTACCACAACTCGGACAAGTTGACCCGTCTCCGCAGTCACTTATACAAGAGTTGTGGTGTGGTGCTGGATGATGTGGGACACGTTGCTGCTGACAAGGCAGTGCAGGTGGAGGAATTAGATGCTGGTGAGTGGATTCTTGGTATATATTTCTAAGTATTTGGCTGTCGATCATGTGTATGTAATATTCTGTTATTTATATTTCCAATGCCAAACTATAGGGATTGGCTTCTAATTTAATATTGTAATGGTTTTGATATTATTATTATCATATTGATTTTTTGGTGATGGGATCTGACGAATAAGCAAATGCCCTTTTAAAATTTTTCGTTTTTCATACACTATAAAACTAAATGTAATTAAAAAATACCATAGGTTTTCTAAAGGTATATTTTGTACTAATAATAAGCTTACTTGATATTCTATAGTCACCTACAACATGAAAAGTTACAGCCTATGTGACACAGATGGCGCTAATTTCAAATAATGTAAAGCTTGTTCAATATATTATTATTATATACTTCAGACACTAAAATAATAATATTTATTGTTAACTAACTTCTTTAGAACAATGTGTATAGTTAATTAATAAATATTAATATGGTTTCTTGTAACATTGGTTGGTAAACTGAGCTGGTCATGTTTATAAATTTTTAAATATTAATTTTCTTTGCAGGTAATGGAGAAGCAGATAAGATAAGGTAAGTTATTTGAACTGTTGATTTGTTCAATTAGAGATATATAACTGCATTTTGACCTTTTAGGTATTAGCATAACTGCATAATGTTAAATACCACCTATGACATGATCATAATAATTATTCAATCATATTTGACGATTATAAAACTTTATTCTAAGGTTTAGCGCCTTTTAAAGTTACTGTCAATCTTAAATATACATATTTTTAAAAGTAAAAATTAATGAGTAAAGATAATAAAAAAAATATCTTTCTAACATGTGATGCCATAAAAACATTATTACTTATAATCATTTATCAATATTACATCTGTTCAGATAAATAAACTACAATTTCATTTTAGTAATATAAAAAATTATAACAATTATTAATCAGTATAAAAAAATCTAACATACAAAAAAAATAAATAGTTATATAGGTATTGCAGATTATCTAATGATATCAAAATAAATAGAATAACAATTTTTTTTTTGAATATATTATATTACTAAAAATTTTCACTATGGGAACAAATGAGGTGGATGGGTATTTCGCATCAGAAACCATCGCCTCTTTAGCTCAGTGGTAGAGCACTGGTCTCGTAAACCAGGGGTCGTGAGTTCAATCCTCACAGGAGGCATCAGTGTGTTTTTTGCATAAATTATTTTGTTTTAATGTATTTTATTTATCATAATATTTATTTATAATCCATTTCCTTATAAATTATTTACAATTGTATTAATTGAATATAATGGTGGCTAGGAATTTACATGTACATGCTTTTCAATTATTCGAGCGTAAATTAGTATCACAAAATACGAAATGTCTACTGATAAGCTTTATAACTCATGGGCTGATTAATAAATTCATTATTTTTTATTTTTTTATAGTATTTGAAGTACCTACTTAAGTTATGACGTAAATTTTATAACTGACCTATATTTATACGAAAGTGCTACTGTCCGCTTGTTACGTTGGTACGGTTATATCGCTGAACCATTTTTGATAATATTTTTGGGTATAATTTTAAAAATAGCGCATGAAACTTATTTTTTCGAAGAGTCATAAAGGTAGAGGATTTATTAAAAAATGTGATCTAAGCATTCAAGTGTATGAGTGACACAGACACTGAGAATAATTTATATATTACGGTATAATTCAAACCTCTTGGACACTCCATTGTTTAGTGTAATGAATCAGTTTAGAGAATGAATCGCGAGAAATATTAATGACGTCATCATTTTTGGTATTCTATCATAGCTTGTCTGTAAGTTATTTTCTACGGACAATAATTCTTAGAAAATTCTTGAATATTTATAAATGGACTTTACGCTTTTATGTGTATTTAAATTTAGTAATAACTGTCTTAAAAAATGTCGTGTTAAATTTAAAAATAAACTGCCTGTCCGATAATAAATAATAATAATAATAATAATTTAAGCATTTTATGATATAAAATGGGCGCTTTCGATGAGAACTTATAAGAAGCTTAAGGTTAGGCTGTCTTTGACTTCAAATATGAAAAATTAGGATCTATGACAAATCGCATTGCATTACAGGGGCCTTATTCTCTATCCCGCACGTTATTTTAACCGTGCGTAACAAGCACATAACACAACGCATCATGTTTAGGACTATAGAAATTTGGCTTACAGAATACCATTTCACGCACATTTCTCGAAGATAACATGACATGGCCGCGTTACGCTTTTACACTATCATACAGAATAAAGGCCCAGTTTTGCCACGTTAACTTTTCAGTTGAAGGGTTGATGGATTCAAAATACTGACCACTAAATTTTATTCGTTAATGTACGCATACCTACCTTTTAACTTCTAACACGGGAATTTACTAGTAAGTACCAAAAACAAATAATAATTAATGTAGTCATAATAACAAACAAATCAAAATCACACATCTCGTCTTTGTTCCCATAACGGGAACAAACAGGGCATTTTCTTTTCGCCATATTTGTTCTGTCCCGTCATGGTATAGGGCTAGAGCTTATTTTATTGCTATATTGGGAATGAATACCAGATTTAGGATTAACTACAATTAAATCGTAGTTATAGACAATGTATTATGAGCCATCTAAGATATGAGCGGTTCGATGACGCCAAAGATTAAAGTTACCAGATTTTCAGATCAGCATTAGAAAGTAACCAGTTTTACAGGTATTCTTGATATGTAACTGTATTTGACAAAGCTAGCCCTGTGGAGCTGCGCTCTTTCCTCTCTAGCGGAATGGTATCGAGCTATCTCTTTCTCGTGCCCTTCGCGTACCGTACTAGTACGCATACCGGAGATCGGCAGTAAAGATTGCCTGGTAGGAAAGGAGCAAATAATAGCAATGCTAATTTTCACGTGATGTATCTAGACAAAGAAGCTAATAGCACTTCTAGTATAACTTTTCTAATACAATGAGCTAACGTTACTGAGTTTTAATGTCTGAATATTTTAGCATCATAAATGCGCTGCTGCACTTCCTTTAACTAGTAGAGAGATAATTTATATTGAAGTGTTATATTACTTTTCATCTAGCATACGAATAAATAGACGACGAAGCAAACAAGTCTTCGCCAGGCGAAGCGCAGTTAAATTCCGTGATGTATCATTGTTATCCATCACAGTCTCGTCCTGCAATCGATAGATGGAACAAAAGCTCTTCCACAACAAAGGCTTCATTAAACCGATGCTGTTCTTTTACTCTTAATACTGCATATTGTCTGGAGGATTACTATGATTGTACAAACTGTTAACTGACGAAGTACTATCTGTTTTCCTACTTGTGAATTTAAATTTGTTGAAGGTCCTACATAAAATATGGTTATTCTTGATGTTAACTTTGACGCACAAATTTTATAATAATGAGGGTATTCACAGGAAGTAGCTCTTCGCTGCAATCAGTAGAAAATGCTGTCTGTCTTAATTCAAAATTTATACAAATTATAATTTTCATATTTTCACATAACGCAATTACAGATACTATAAAACTGTAAGTAAACTCGTCATCTAGTTGCCGTCTCCCTGGGATACAGTTAGAGTGCCGCCGGCCCGTTAGCTTACCTGCCATCCCGTTATGCGCGCTCGGGACCGCCCCTGACGTAACGATGCAGGATCTGAACACTTTTTGTAACTTCTCACGGGGTTATGCCGTGGGAAATATCGTAGTTTACTTTATAAATAAACCACCTAAACAAACAGAGATCGTGATTTGTGTGGGTTTCAGGTAAAGGATTTTCGGTTCCACGTCAGTTGTTGCTATTATTTATTGTCAGGCGCCTTATAATCTGGTGATCTAAACTCTTGTTTCCTCATATAGCAATGCTGGCAGCTGCGCTCGCGTACAGTGCATGCCAGGGACGAATTATTTAGAATTGGAGCGGAGTTTTAGAAAACGACTTCATCAGCTTAATAATGAAGTGGTTTAGATTTCAAATCTGAATTTAATTTCGTATCTTAACACTACAAGAACTATAAATATCGCCACGTGTTGGAGTTACCGTGTACTTGAATCAATCCCATTATGTGTGCGGATTGTCATTACCACATTATGTGGTAAGCGATAATAGAATTGCATATTTCTTACAACGCCTTTTTGAATTGTAAACAGGTCGAAGGTGAGTGGAGTCGAAGCTTCGGCCGGACGCTAGCTACTGGTTTTTTATGGAATCAAAAGCCTCGTTGTTTGATGTTATTGACTTGCACTAGATTTGCACTAGAGGTCAGGTCTTTAATATTATTCGCGGAATAATCAGCATAACGTTATGAGCATTGGTTGAATTAATGCGATAAGATTAGATCAGTAAGAACAAAAAACAGATTCCAAATATAATGTCATGTAATCGATATCGCTAATTATGTATCGTCCTTTGTTTAGTAGGCTATAAATAGATAAAGATAAATTATTAAAGATTACATAAACGATGTAGCCATTGCTATAAACAAAGGCTAGTATAAAAATGTATGTACCTTTATACAATTATCATTATATTAGAGTTTCTACTTTATCCCCTCAGTGTTACAGACAACTTTTTTCCAGATCAGGCTTTAACGCGAGCGGAACTCTTAGTTAGTTGTTCAATAGGATAAAAGCCATTTCTAGTACCGTAGGTCAAGAGTCAAGGCTAACAGCCACTGTGGTTACAAACTTTGTTCCATCCCGTCATTTTACGCAACATCTAATTCCACACAAGCTAGCGACTAAAAGTGAGTGGACAGCGGCGAGGGCCGCGTCGGAACGTCGTCACTTCCGTTTCCCGTGCGATGGCTGGCACAGCTCCAGGCTATTCCTGTTACGTGGCGATGCGCAGGCGCGAATTAATCATTTTTAAGCTTCGATTACTATGTTTCCGATCTTAAGTGTTGTTGGAATACATTAGCGCCGTGGACAGGGTGCAGTGACTATAATTATTGTGCACTAGTTTCTGCTAGTTGTTTCACCAGCGTGGCGGTCTTGTGACTTGTAGTAAAACATTTTATTTCTAACGATAATGCAAATATTTAAAAAGTTCTCTCATTTGTAACAATTTGCATAAGTTTACAATAGAGGACAAAAAAATTAATTTTGCCAGCTGATCAAAGTGAACATCAATGCATACCCTCAAAGCTAAGGGAATCATACATGTTTTACCAAGAAATCTGATTCATTTCGTTGGCAATCTTACTGAATGCGTAATGTCTCTGCGAAACAGTCTGCTTTTGTCAATTGCTGTGTGAGACAGCGGTTATTTATTTATTTGTAATAAGGTACACCAACAGCACTACATATTAAACCAATCAATATTATAAAAGCAATAAGGTACAGCATCTGATATGTGTGCTACTAATAGGTGAACACAGCATTTACAACTTACAACACGATCGATCCGACATCCATGCTGTAGACATTGTAACTTACGAACCTACTTCACTAGGATTGAATAATGATTGAAGACAGACAAGCTGCTTGCCTGATGGTAAGCAAGTAGCTATACTACAACGCATTGCGTAGCACTATACCAGGCTTCCCATCCTACGATATTAAACTGTAAATCCCGTGATGACCATTACTACACTCGCTACTCTTTCACACCAAATCATAATAGCGTTACTGGGCTGGTTAGCGGCAGGATTAGTTTTTGCAGGGCTGCCTACCAAGACGGTGTCGTCTACGAGAATCCTAGGACATCCAGGACTTTAGTATTTACATTCCCTATCACTGTTGTAACCCTCACCTCAGTAAGTAGATAGCAAGAGGCCGTCGCGTCGTCACTTCCGTTTCCCGTGGCGCAACACTGGCACGGCTCCAGTCTATTCGTGGCGTGTGCCGATGCACCGGGCTGCATCGCGTTTCCGATGTTTGGCGCCTGTCGACTGATCTACACGTGCACTTAGTAAGTAGGTCTCGGATCGTTCGGGTGAGATTTTCCATAACAAATCACATGAGTTGTTTAAGAATTTCGTAATTTGGCAAGACGATGTGGGCTCGTTTGTTTGGTGCTGGCCGTGTCTGGGTTACGTGGACTTTATTGTGTTGTTTATCTTTCCTAGACATCTTTTAAACTGTTTCAATATAGGTTTAATGTTGACCCATATTTAAAGTATTAAAGTACTCGTATAGCAAGAGTGTAAAAGTTACGAAAAAATTCCAATGCATTCAGGTTGTGTTCCTAGATTGTCACCGAAATGGTGTAGCTTATCTTAATTAACCATCTCTTAACACGATTAGCTGGTGTAGTCGTACAATAGGATGGAGATTGAGACAAAATAAAAGGCAAAGTTTTGTCACGGAACTCCGTTAGTACTGTAAGACTTAAAGCTTTAGTCAACAACGCTGGCCTGGTGCGTATTATCAAACTTCATACACTTTCATATACAAAGTCTTTATTTGCAACACCAACTTTCCACTACGACTCAATAAAAATATCGAACTGCGTTGCATCGTACACAATAGAAACGTGTGATGAATACAAAGGGGGCGTCAATAACATCGTGACGTTAGGTGGGAGCATCTCTAGCGAACTTGACCGTATTAGGGTGTTGGCGGTGTAGCGTTACTGCATGACGTCGGCGCGACGTCGGTCTCACCTGTACAGTCGGCAGATCAGATGTTGATGTAATGAGATGTTTTGTAAGCAGAATTTAGTTGTTAGTAGTAATTGGAATTGTTTTTAAGCCACTTCTCGTACGGAGGAACTTACTGAATTAAAAACTAAATGAAATCTTAATTAAAATACTACCTTTCTACAATAGTAGTCTTCACTTTAAAATTTACTAATTAATTAATAATTGGGTGAAATCATACTAACGTTTTTTTTAGATGTCGGAGATATATGTCTAATAAATTGGTATATACTTACAACATATCGCCCCAGTGGTCCTCACACACTCTAGGCCTGGTAAAATTCAAATGTGATACTGATGAATTTCTAGGTTCGACTTCAAGAGTTACTTGTAAGAGTTTTTAGCCCACAGAAAGCATAGGAGTTAACTTATGCTCAACATAGCGGTATTCTCTTAACGCGTTACGTCATAGCAATGTCGAGGAGCTTTAGTTATCCTTCTGATACCGTCATGATGTCACGTATGTTGCGTACGTATTCTCTTGGATACCGAGAGATACGCTAACTGCCAAGCCAATAGTTCTGCAGTTAGCGGCCTCAAATGCAACGTGATGAAATCGGCTCTGACACGAGATTCCCAGATTGCGCAAGTTAAATTGGCCGTCGCCGTCAGCTGTCTTGCAGTTGGGAGATGCATTATGTAGAATTGGCACGTTGTGCGGTTTATTTTCGTCAACATGATTCATTGATGGCACACGATGTTTCACGTGAAAATTATAGATTAACGAGCCTCTGGTGGGTTTGTTGACGCTAGCCGTGGCTGCTGGTTTGGCTGGGTTGGGAGTTTACATGCATAAAATTAAGTAACTGAGGATGAGCAAATGGCTATGAAAACATCTTATAGCTATGAAAACATTCAAATTCTATAGCATCAGTTGATGCGTTGGTGATATTTTAACAATGTAGTTGAGAGAGACAATGGATTATTTAGGAATGTTGCGATATTTTTGGACACTGGAAAGAGAAACATTTCTTTGGTCGAGTCGCCTAATTTAGACCGTTAGAAAATTACAATATTTATATGCCTTATAACTACCAACTATGTTCGCGTTGCATGCATGTACTGAGACGAATACCTAGAGTATTCGTCTCAGTATTTTCATAAATGGCCAGTTTTACACGCCCACGTAAAATAGTCATTGCAGGCACGTACGCCAGCGTTGCCCAAGCCGGCCCCAGTCACGATCCTCGCCGTACGCGGCATGACCGCCCGACCCGAGAATGCTTTAAGGGCACGAGACGGCCTATGCGTGGAACTTGTATTGAAATGCTGGCTGATTTAGTAGATCGGTATAGTTAGGAGCGAGTAATATAAATATAGTTCGGTAAAGGTTGGATTTTGAATATTTTAAATAACTTAAATTTATTTATTTGTATTTTATTACAGATATACATTCGAGACCAGCGTCTGTCGATTCAAAACCCATTTACATTACTATTAGATTAACGAGGTGATAAAAAGCGATTTGCAAAAGTAATTTTGAACTTAGAAATAAATCACACATCACTGATGATATTTTTGTTACTTAAACATGATGTATGAAGTTACTATCCCACAGTTGCTTAAACAGTAACAAAGTTCCCAAAAGAATAACATCTGTCACTTTATTACGAACATCATCAATAACTTCGACAGCTGATTCCAGGACACAAACCCGTGGGAAGGTAACCGTCCGTAACATCACTTCGTGTTTACACTTACATAACGGTGTTTCAACCAAGCTGTTACCAACTGGGAATTCGTGTGGGCGTGCTTTGTGTTTTTTTTCTTGAACTTTCTAATCGAGTCCTGGGTTACAATGGGCCCAGCGAAGGGCACGCCCCGCGGTCGCCGACCGGGTCGATGGCCTGCGCCTGCGCAGCTTCCCAGCCGACCTCCTCCGTCCCTCCCGCCACGCCACCTCCATCTTCCTCGTAGAGGCGCCTCACCTTGATACTGGCAAGGTTTTGTTTGTAATGCAATTATGGACATCATATTGGATTTATATGTTGGTTTTTGAATACGATTTTATTTTACATTACTAAAGGAATATTACGTTGTGTTGTCGTATATATTGTGGTATACTTTTTACAACCTTTAGTTAACTTGCAATGTTTATATGTGTGTATGTTTGGGCAAAATCTTGCAACTGAATTTTAAAGCGGTAATCCTCAACGGATTGAGATGAAATTTTGCATACACGTTTATTTTGAATGAAAATGTATGGTTAGCGACGTGACATCATTCGAAAACTTGTTTATTTTTTACGCTTTCCTAAATTATGGATAAAGTGGCATCTGCCTTCAACCCTTCTAGGAGTGTTGTGCTACTGCACGGCTAAACGGTAAGACTTAGTGGGGTCGTGTCTTACTTAATATCAACTTATACTTTAGACAACTTCTATCGGTCGTAAAAATAATTTCACACGGTGGAGACTATATCGCCCTCACAGCAATTTTAAATTCATAATGTGGCATAGATTAGGGTGTTCATCTAAGAATAGTTGCAGGCTCCAATAATGGGACAATTGGTTAGAAATTTTGTTATACCAGGGTCTTTAGAGTCGCGGATTGAGTAAATCTCGCAATAAGCTTTTATCTCTTCATAGTACAAAAACAGTTTATTCAATTAAAAGTTTATATTTTCCTTTTTAGAGTATTTAAATGAAAAAAATAATACGTACATCTTAAAAAGATAAGCTCTAAATATGGTGTACATTGCTGGCTAACAAGCTAGGCACTGCATGTTCCTCTTTAAGAGTAGGGTAAAATCAGTAGTGGGACATTTTTATTCTCGTAACAAAATCCTGAAACAAAGCAAAACTTTCGATCATTCGTTTCCTCGCAAAAGACATTAGCATTCTGCGACATTGTTAAAAAGCAAAAACATTTATTGTCATTTAAATTTCAAGCGTCAGTCGCGTCTAGAGCCTTCAAATTTAATATGTATCGTAAAACAACAAATCTTGGACACCACGGCACGAGATTTTAAAAATCACAGCATGCCCGCAAAACTTTCTCGAAGTTCGTCACGTTTGTTTAATTCTATTTATGGATTATGCACGGCCACGGAACGCAGAAGGCCGGCACTTTGGGCCGCAGACGTCGCCAGTTACACGTCCGGGAGAATTGACCTCCCAGTTGAGATGTTTTATTGTGCTCATTTTTGCGGAAGGTTTGAATTGAGAATTTGGATAGGGTTGTAAATTGGTTGTCGGATAAATACGGTAAGTATTATGTGTGCGGCGTTTATAGTTTTCTGAATGATTGCGCAGTGAGCAATGAGCAAACCGTCCGCTCTTATGATAAGCACACAGCAACACCGCCTTGTATTGCGCTTGCAAGCATGAGACACTGAATATTACGACGCACAATTCTAATTGTATTAAAATCAAACAATTTTATGAATAAAACTACAAGTTTTATTTTCTGGCAAGACATTCGTCATGCCATTTCTACCATAACACGACTCAAGTTAGAATATGATTTTGAATACATCCTCGTAATCTAATTCCAGGCCTGCCGTTCACAATTGAAGTTTAATAATTTTGTTGGTTTCACGTAGCTCCCTCGTGAGATTTTTAAGGAGTTTCACTGGAAACTTTTCCAGTCACGTCGCGTGTTCACGTGCTCAGAAAACTTCGCAAAATGTTCACAAAGAAATTGGGAAGATCCAACGTGAGCTGCCTTTGTGAGGGCCCATCACGTGCTTACAATATAAATGCACATCTTGCGGCTGCCATGGCATTTATTGCCGCCATTACGACCATATTTTTGGGGTAAAAGGCAATAAAGAACACCTAAAGGTCCCAAAACTGTATGATTTATTTCTACCTAAATATTATTGTGTTCTCAGTTTTTACAATAGTTATATGTGTAGCATCTTTATATTTATGGAAACCAACGCGTTTAAATCGCAAATATTATCTTCACTGGATTCCTGATTTTACGATCAGGTTAAGTACAGGTCCGAGGTCCGACCAGTTCGCTGCCGGCGAAGACGCCGCAAAATGCCAACTGGTTAACAGATCCAAAAAAGGAAAATACCATGTATAAATCTTCATGATGGGTCTCTGTATATTTCTGATAAATAAAACAATACTTAGGTCAAAGTAATCGTCATGATATATTCTTGTATTTTATAGTAATAAGATTTTGTTTTTGTTAAAAACTAAATTATTAACTTAAAAGTATATTGATTTCTTATGTTTACGCGAATGTTAGACATTAAAATTAAACTAATTTATCTTATATCGGGCAAACAAAAAGAAATATAGGGACCCGCGTAAAAGAACATATAGCTGACGTGAAACACCGACGCTCGACGAAGTCTGCAGTCGCTGAACACTCTGAAGGAGGCGCCAGTCATTATCTGCGACTAGACAAGCCACAAATCTTCGCCAAAGAACACCGATTCCTGCCCAGGATGATTCGCGAGGCTATTGAAATTAAAAAACATCCTAATTTCAATAGGGAAGATGGTTGGAAGCTTGCACAAGCCTGGGATCCAGTTCTACATTTAATTAAATCGGAATCCAAAAGACCGGCTGCCAGACTTCAAGACACTGTGAGCTCATTCTGCGTAGATCAGACCACCAACAGCTAAAATTTTAAAAAGTTGCATAATTGTAAAATGTAGGTAGATATTGTAACTTTGACTTTACAGATGAACAACACCTCAGTCCCCCCCGTGACCAAGAAGGCTGCAAAGTCTTCGAAACGTCGGGAGAAAAATAAAATACAAAAAACCGCGATAGAATCCGGAAAATTAGTTGAATTTCAATTAAAAGTATATTATTCATTACCATGAGATTAAGACATTTTAGTAATAAATAATTTAATAATCTACACTAATATTATAAAGAGGTAAAGTTTGTAACTTTGTTTGTTTGTTGGGGCTAATCTCTGGAATTACTGAACCATTTTAGAATATTCTTTCATTTATAGGACGATACATTACTCTAGACTGCTATAGTATTTCAAAAAAGGCTGAAATGCTAGCAAAGACAAACTCATTTTTTTGTTCACCGACAAGACATCTTCGATTTCGATCTTTGGAACTCATTTTCGCAGTTACAGGATGCTGCAAGAATACTATTGACAATTAATGTAACATGAAATACGTCATATCAGATTAATATTAACGTCGGCATTCCTTTTATGTCATTATTAATCATTATCTATATTGATATTGAATTAATTGATTTTTTTATCACCTATACACCACGTGATATTGCAACGAAGCTTATCACTTATCAGAAACGAGTAACGAACCAGTAGTTTTCCGAGATGAAAATGCGTATTTGCTATTACGATTTTGTAATATTTTACGCTATCATTTTTATAGGTTTATTATTTTATTTTATTTGAATATAGGTGAGATTCATTAGCATTGATTATATGCCGTGCTAATATATAAAGGTAAAGCTTCCGAGCTTGAATATAGCATATATTACAATTTGCAAACTCCTCGCATTCAGAAAATTTTGTGAACGCCCAGTGACGAGTTTAAATGGGGGGCGAAACGGGGAACCGTCAGGGGCCTCGCAAGGTACCAGGACCTTTTTTAAACCACATTGTTTACCTTAGCACCTAGCACCAAATCGGGCACTAGATCAATTTTTGATACCTTGCTCTCGGCCTGGGCCTCGTGTCTGCTAAGACCACCATTGTGAACACTGAATTAAAGTCACATTATCCCTGAAGAGTGATGACGCGAAAAACCAGAATTACTCTAATATATTGTACGGCTAGTAAAATAGACAAACCAATATGCTGAGCCCGTCGCATGCGTCAAATGACTGCCAATGCGACAGGCGCCGAAGGTAGGCACATTGCATGCTAATAAGCTTGTTCAGACGAGATTGGTATTGAAAAACAAATTTAATTTAATAAACTTACAGTATCACTGAAAGGGTAGGTAGAATACTATCCGCTGGCTATATTTGTCATATTTGGTCCGGTTGGCGACAACGTTGCTTATCAATAGAATCTCGGCTCGTAAACATCTTCATTCTGAGATGGAAATCAAGATATCAGTCAACAGCCTACCGGCTACGTGACCATATACGTAGCATATTGCGATGGTTGATCTTTTAATCCAGGAATAATGAAAGAACATAGTTGTTTTTCTTATTTTTAAATAATAAGGCCTGAATAAGTCTGGTACTGTAACATTAATTTATGCACACACGGCGCGTGAAACCGCGGTGATAGCGTGCGACCTTGATCGGGTCCATTACGCGAACAGAGACACGTGCCGTAGTCGGAAACAGTCATTCGCGTGCACCCATCGGCGTGTCAATCGCTTCCTGCTATACAAAATGAGTATACCTCTGTAGCGAGTTTGCATGTTTAAACTCTGATGACAGCCTATGATATGTTTAAACAATATCGATATAATATATCATAAGTAGTATCATAAATCTGGTATATGAAGAAAATAATAATATTTTGTTATATTAAATTCAGAAAATAGTCTAACGTTTTTATTATATAGCGCGTCAAACTATGCTAGACATGAGGTTAAACTTATACATTATTGAAACCGCTGTTATTGTAATTATGTCGATCGATGATGTGACGATTTTCGTGCCTTGTAATTTATACTTTAGGATAGCGTTGCTAGGCAGGTGATTGTATCGGCGAGATCAGTATTCGTAGTAGTACCGGCCTACTCTATTGCTGTGAGGGTCTAGGTCTTGGACCGCCACGCTGGACTCGAGCGTATTGACAGACGTCATATATCTTCAAATTTCTTGCAGATAATCGATATGTATACACACACATAAATGCAGACTTCCTCACGCCTTACATCCCCAAAGGAGTAGGCAGAGGCGCAACCCACTTTGTGCCTTGCATATTCCATCCTATGATGTGTTGGGGCGAGGCTATCGCCATATCGGACACACATTATATAGTCCGGGCTGATACATAATAATCCATAAGTATGTTCTTTAGTACAGCATGTAATACTCTACAGATGTAAGGATTAAATTCAGATGTTTATTTTGTGGAGCCATTAGTATTGTTTTACATTTGGAAGGCTGAATTTTATAACACAAACATCATTCTAGACGTTCCAACTCAACACATTATAATGTGAGCCAACAATGTTTCAATAACATTCCGCGGTTTATGCGAACGCAGCAACAATATTATCGACGAACTCAAGTTCATTGTCAATAGTGAAATAAGCATAAATCTTATCGTGTTTTATAACAATGTCATTGCCAACGGCGGCTCGGCGCAATGTAATTGTTGCGTTTGTATTGAAAGTATTCGATTTGGTCGAATAGCCTTTTCGGTAGCGTTGGGTATTTTTACAGAACAAAAAGTCCTTCTTTGCGTTGTTATTATAAGGTAATTCCATCTCCAGATGGGTCGTTACAATATGAAATGATATACCGCCGAATTCCGTTGCCGATTCCACTTAAATCAGTTTATTTTATATACACTCGGAAAAGTGTAAACATTCAGTAAAATGTAATTTATTATAATAACTGATGAGTAGCATAAATGGGCAACGATCGGGGAGCTTCTAGTCAGTTAGTTCACACGGACATTCAAATGAAATATGGATGCACTATTGCGTGGGTACTTGTGCACTTCACACTCCCCCCACATAGGTGTTATAATGGTGACAGTATAATTGGACCTGTGGACTTTACCCCGAACACGTCCGTTGCAGAATTGTTATTCTACGGTCAGAGCAGAGCGGCGACGGCGCGCGTCGAGTGGACGCCGCATCTCGATTTACATTCGCTCTACTCGAGATGTTGTATTCTCAATTATGTTTCATTGTGAGTATTTCTAAAGGAATGTATCAGTATTTTACTATTTTCACAAAGAAAGAAAACGTTCTGGTGTTTCAGGGACTCTATTGCAAATAAGCTGAGAGTCACCTGGAATTCTTAGCTGGTTCTGATAAATGGTGACGCTCTCTGGCTTCTTATGGTAACAAGGACTGACAATATTTTGCTCTCGACCTGTAGCCCAAAAATTTTATGCAAATCCAAAAACGCAAGGAAAACCCTGTATGCATGTGCAATCCCTACGCATTTACAATTATAATCGCGGCGAAGAACCGCGGGGGAGAATACCAATGGTGAATTCTTGTGTGCACGTATGTGCTGAGGCGATGGCGTGCCGCACGATCCATGATACCGTGTGATCCTTGCGTAAGTGATTCTTTGCGTGTTGACAATTGGTGCAATAGCATCGTCTTCTTGAGTGCCTATCGTCTTCCTTGTCGGTGATGTGTGCCATCACACCCTTATATTGTTAGTAGTTTTGACGACATGGGATATCTGGGTACTGCCATTATCATTTTATATTTTATAGGAGAAAGGTCAAGAACCAATATTAGCGCTTGATTCTTGACGTTTGAGAGATACTGAATAATACAATAACATAGGCAATAATGATTTATTTTGTATAAGTATTTTTAGCCGGCTAAATTTAACACGGACAGATCTCTAGTGAACATAGTATATTAGTGTAAATATTATTTATAAATTATAGTGTTTGCTTTACTGATAGACTGTGATGTAAAATTTTATTACCCATTGCGGAGGTCAGGTAAGTTGCTATTGTAAACATGCAATCAATTAGGGAAAACCAAAGCCACGTAAAATTGTTTATGGGAAGCATGCGATTTGTATAAACAATTTCTATACTGACTTACTGACGAGCAAGGCATTCCAGCTATTCTAACCTAATCAGAACTTAAAGTAACAAATTTACATAACATCAGACTACGCTCATGTCCTTTAGATACAAGATGTTACCGATCATAGGCTTAGATATTACTCTGGTTTCATATATGGTAGTGTTTTGAAAGCAAGTGGTATTCCTCTAAAGGATGATGCATCTGGTGTCGTTAAGCAGATGTAACTCTTAATGCCTTAGGCTGAGGAGCGGCGTTGAGAGCAGTGGATACACCACCCAACTACCTAACCCAACAATCCCATTTTTTCTCTAATCCCCATTTCGTTCCTTTAAAATTGTAAACGAATCCAAGAAACTTCTGAAATTGTATTGATTATGGATACCACATAATATTAAATGACCTAATTGCCCGTCGTTGGCCTATGCTACAAACACAGTTTAAACAATATACAATGGTTTAACATCCACAGTATTTTGAAGATGTGTTTCCCACTATTTCTTCACGTTGTGCTAGATCCAGCAGATTGGGCGTAGCGTCCAAATTGGATATTAAACAGATCGAGAGCTCCTGATTCACGCGCGTTCAGTAATCATAACGCGTTGTACGTAATTACACCGGTAATACCATCTACGCTTTAGGGTTTGGAAGATTTTACTTAGGATTATACGTGATGACAGCCCATATTTTGATTTAAGGGTCAAAGGATTATGCTTTATAAAAGTACTAGTATTTCTTACATAATACTGCATGACTGTATCGCGTTCGTCGTCCTCCGTGGGATCATAATGCCTGCTAATTACCCTGACTATAGCACTGTGTTGTATAACATAATACAACAGAGCTAGCACAATGTACTTTGCTCATTGAAAATAAAAAAAAAAATAAAAATAATTAGCGCGTAAAACTAATATTGTGATTTGTGGGTTCTTTAAGGACCAGGCAATAAAGTTTTAATTGAATGCCGTTCAAATATGCCTTTTAAGAATATTTTATTTTTTTAGGATAATAGTGTCTTATACATTTCGAAAAACTTATGAAAAAGCTATAAACCATTCTTACTATAACATTTTTGACTGTAGTGAATCACTTCGCTGCCGTTCATAATCAAAACCTCTTCCAAAACTTGGCCGCGTTGCCAAACTCCAGTTGGAAGTGTGGTGTGGATTCCCAGGTATTGTCTTGGCGACCGGCGAGAAAACCCCGGATTAGCATTTTTAAAAGGCACACAATAACCGTCTGCAGACCATAACTGTCTAGTAATGACTAATGGGGAGTTACGAAGATGTTTTGAGGAAAACTCTACGAGTAACAAATTTACGTGTCAAATGTGGGATCAAAAAAAACAAAAGTCTACGTGAGTTTCCAAGTGTTTCTTCTCAGCTCCATTGGTTTTTCTAGGTCCCCGATACTTATATATTGTTTTATTTAATGAAAAAAAAATATTTAACTAAAAAAATAATGCGGTACCTATCTAAGTGTCGAAATAACTACTATTTTATTCTGTGTTAAACCTAGTAAGGTTGCGTATAGAATTCATGACAGGCGATATGTTGAGGTCTTGCAAATTTTCGTTTTCGTTTCTTTATAAACGCCATAGTGTAGCTGGCAGTGGAACGGACTACCAAGAAGAAAGTCCGCAGGTTCAAAACTCAAGGCACGCACTTCTGACGTTTTTAAAGTTATGGGTGTATTCTTTGTGAATTATCGCTTGCTTTAACGGTGAAGGCATCGTGAAGAAATCCGCATACCTGAGAAGTTCTCCATAAGAATTTTGAAGGTATGTGAATCCCAAACCGCACGAGGCCAGCGTGGTAGACTAAGGCCTAATCTCTCTCAGTAGTAGAAGAGGCCCATGCCCGGCAGTGGTATAGTATATAATACTGGGCTTTTATTATTATGTTACTTAACGCTCATTGGCTACTATCAACATAATAATGACATATGTATCATATATGCCTTGATTGAACGTTCACAAATAATAATCGTCTAAGATGATTGAACGGTTACGAGATTTAATATAATAAATCGCATTCATAATGATGTTTATATTTTTTCTCTAGAGTTGTCTACGGGCTCCGTGATAGCATATCACAAGAGAGATTTATTCAGGGAACACATTCATGGTTCTTTTTACGTGTTCAATGTCATTATATTTAGGAAAGTAGAAGTGTATATAAAATAATTATTTCATTGAATTCTTCGTTATATTCATTATGTAAAATACTTGGTAAATAATCTAAAGCGAGTAACTCTAAACACGCACATATATTTAGTTTGACAACAAGTAATCAAGTAATTATACAATCCCACTCACACATACCGTGTCGCGCTATTTTTCTTGCCTAATTATAATTTAATACTATTATACAATTTTATTGTGAGGAGTTAATTTTAAAATTCATCGTTATTAAACCTCTCCTCCCCCATTAAACAATTGACGAGTCGAAGATTGATGATGATCGGTGCCGAATGCCGATTGACATTCGACTCGTTTAGTCGCGGCCGCGCCACCCATCATGGCGGACGTGTCCGACCATGAGTGCGTTCCGATGTGGACATCGTGCGAAGACAAAGCCATCGAGCGAGAATTCGTATCAACTCTAATATCTTTATATAGAGATCAGCCCGTACTATGGAATTCAAAACACAAGTACTATTTGGATAAAAACAAAAGGTCGGCGGCGCTCAAAGAAATGATTAAATCTTTGAAGACATATCGGCCAGACTTCACGGAGGATCTTTTAAAAAGGAAAATAAATACATTGAGAACCAATTTTAATAAGCAAAGAAGGAAATTAAAAATGGCGAAACATTTAGGCGCCTCTGGTGATGATGAGTCCAAACCAGTATTGTGGTACTACGAAGACATGATGTTCCTGGCTGATCAAATGGACATTAACGAAACTTATAAAATCATGGTAAGTAATTAAAATATTTTCTTATTATTTATATATCACGTAAACCAAAAATGGGCTCTTAGTAAAATTTGTCGAAACGGTATCTCCACAGAGGTTTCTGACTTGACGTCAGACAAGCAGTCTTTCTGCAGAAATAAGTTGCACTGCCCCAATTTTGTAGTGGGTGCATGCAAGTGTGTGCGTGTGTCTATGCACGCATAATATACATATACGCGGCGCCGTCACTGATATTTTGAATGAGATATGAGCGTGGCGTGGCGCAGCGCGGCGCCCTGCGTGACCATCGCCTCAAACAAGACTGAGGAGCGGTATTTACGTGCACCGCTACGTTCTATACGCGATCCAACTAGGGATGCGTGCGCACGAAATGAACCTACATATTATGTTTCTACCAAGTTAACCAAATAGATTATCGATAACTGAGAGAAATAAAAAAAATGGACGAATAAATAAGATTGTTTTTGTTTATTCAGTTACATAACTGTTGAACAATATAGAAATAAAAAAACTCAACGTCACTGTTATTTTCAGTTAGTACATTAGTTTTTATTGGATATGTGTTATGATAATATTGTTTTTGAAAATATATATTTTTTGTTGTTCGAAATTATTATTTAAAATATTATGTAAGTATAATAACTATATTTTTTCTTACACTGGTAAATTCATAAAACTTTCCTAAGTCGCGTAACTGGCGCTCGTTATGGCTTGTATAAGTTCGCGGTCATCGAGTGTTGTAACACCCAAAATCCGTCATACCATACTTCCTTGTGCGAGGTTTACACGGGTGCTCAAAGTTGCGTAAAGCTGCGAGCTGGCCGGGTCGTAGGATTTACCATTATATTGGTTCTTATTGCTCCTTCAGAAGAAATACATTTCAAGCGCACGTGTAAATCTGCATATTACCATTCGGTTATACTAAAATAAATAATATTTTAAATTTATTAGTGTTACTTTTGTTACAGGCGCATTCACTAATATTAAAGAAGTCGTTCCAAAGGAAAACGAATGAAAAGCCGATTAAAACAACTCATGTATCTACTCAGGTTGATGCAGAGAGCGAGTATTCCAAAGTGCGAGAATACGAGACTGATATTATATCTAAAAACTGGGCTATAAAATTAAACCGGCTTGAACCAGATCAGAGACGTTACGCTGAGAAAATTATAAATGATGTACTTTTCGAAGGCGAAATGGGCACATTGACGAGACACGGTGTTCAATTCCCAGGTTGTGCCTCGCCATGTCCCTCCCACTCTTCACCAAAGCCCTTGAGCTCGTTATCAATGCCGATGAAACAAGAATGCACAGAGGACATCGAGGAGGAACAGTATATCATAAGATACACTCCGTAAGGAATTTCTTGTTCAAATTACTGTTAAGTAAGAAGTAAAATCATTTTTGTTATTGTAGACTGTATTTTCCTAGTTGCGACTATAATAATATACAAGTATCTGTTATTAATTTTCAAAATCTCATTGAATGTCGATTAAAAACTCCTTACCCAATCCCCACATAGTATTTATAAACAGCTAACACCCTGGGCACATAAGCCAGTCACGGATGCAGGCGTTATGTATGCCGCACGGTTGAGCAACTGCAAGCATTCGTTGAAAACCTCCGAACGTCCCAAGAGCATTCGCGGTAGACGGCAAACGCTGCATGCTAATGTGACCCATTTCTTGATTAATTATTCATTCGCCGATGTCACGAAGGTTGCGTAAACCTAATTACTAGTCAGCCTGAGTGCGTTTGCCACTTCCACCTTACGATCAGACTTCCGAGATGATTCGTCAACAGATCCTTAGGACGCCGCGCACGAACGCGCCAACTACAAAACGGCCTAGCGCGCGTGACGTTTTCAATTTCAATTGTGATATTAAATGTGGCGTTTGTATTCATAATGCGCTCCGGCGACGGTAGTCACACCTTTTAGACACATTCTGGTGGAAGGTCGTTTGCTGCGATGGCTTTGGTGATAACGAAACTATTAGGAATTGCTCGGTTTTGTGGTGAAACCTTGGGTATTCGCCTTGTGTTGGTTTTGCTATTTTTTATGTAGGTTACAATGTTTTCTTTGATACATAGGCTATCAAATATCATTCATTGATATGTGCGGAGTGATATCGGATGTTTTATGTGCTTAGTATATTAAGATCCTATTTACTATCACAACATCGCGCTGTCGCTAATATATGTTTCTAGTCTAAACGTTAACGAGTTGAGTAAATAATTGATTACTATTATTAACCAAACAGGCTTGGCTGTTCTATCTTGACTATTTACTATCAGGTGGGCTATAAGCTCGTTTGATTTCGGATGCATTAAAACAAATACTATCAAATATGAATTCATATTGGTCTTAGTCCTAGGGTGTATAGATGCCATCATTGTATTAATTGTATAGTTATAACATGATGTTATAGTTGTAGCCCAAAAGGACTAGATCTTACACACGAAAAAAAATGTGTAGTAAAAGCCTTGCAATTGCCTTCTGCGCGAAGAATGCTTTTCTCTGAGGTCCAAACAATGTATATTTATTCTTACACGTATTACTGTTGTCTTATTTGTGATTATGGATAGCGATGATTGCCATCAAATGACTAACTTTCTCGTTTATTAGATTACTGTTAATAACTATACCGTTAAGCCACTCTACTATTTCAGCAGTAAGTCAAGCAGTCTGCCAGCCCGGTCGAGTGCCACTTCAGCGTGACATTTACCCTAAACATTCCGATTGCGCAGCACTCGCACGTTTCGAGGAAATAATAAACAACATTGTTATGCATAACCATATCATGTGGTTATGGCTTATCGCGTGGAATGCGTTGTGAATGGGTGACATAACGTGGTTTGTAACCTGAAGGTGACTTTCAGTTGACACTGTTGCGCGAGCTGTTTTTATAATTGGTAATAGTCGTAGAAATGTATATTGCCAGTGAGGAATTTTGATGACAACTCTTAAGTTTAAAGGAACGCTTTTTAGTTGCTAATGTTAATACTGGTTCGTAACTTTCCTGATTTTGTTTTTAGTAACGGTGTGACAGAAGGCAATGTGTGCAATTTTCCTTTACCTATAGAAAAAGCTACGTGTTAAGGAAACACAATCAGAAACTGTTTGTTCTGACGAATATATTAAGCGAATGCTGGTGACGAACCAAATCTGAACACAGTTTTTTTTACAACTAAAGGACAATATGTGCATCCTATAAGCAACAAATCCATTGATATCTTAAATGATGTCATTCGAGGCAGATGTTACTTCTCAAAATACCACACATTATAAATAACACTGTATTCAAACTGGTAGATCCATTGCGGTATGTCTAGACAAATCCTCTCTTACGAAGCATCACCTAGAATCTATGCAAATACAATGTATTAAGGTTATTCCAGTGCTTGTCATTTGACATATCTGTGTTATATTTTAAGTTGTTACTCGGTAAACATTATTTAGAGTCGTAGCTCGGTAAGTATAAAATTGGCATTGGCATCCTTTCGTAATTTGTAAGTTCGTTCGTAAGTTGAGTGCAAGGCGCCGAGAATACAAGCATTGTTATTAAAACTGTGTAAATAAGAACTGTCTAAACGGGGATTTTTTTTACTAGGGACGACTGTCACCTCTATCAAAGTATGTTGTCATAGCATAATCACGCAGTAATTATATAAAAAAAAGAAAGCTATTGCACTCTTAAATCTTGTTCGAACTACGCTATTATTTTATTCGAGTGGGGAGAATTTTAGTTGCGAATATAAACTCGCTACTATAACATTTTTGGTGTTTAGACAGTTTACTTACTAATATTATTCGCTACTTGACTAAATAATAGCATAGTCCGAACTAGGCTTTAGAGAAAATGAACTAACTTACTTTAATGCTGTACTGTACCTCGGTTAGTGAGATGGTTGGATACCTAAAAACGTCCTGAAATGCAACATATGTACAATTTCTCTTACAGCTTGTTTAGAAGTGGTGTCATTACCACCGCCATCAACCAGTTTTTCTGCCTATCTATGCATATTGGTAGTCATCAAAAACAGCACCTGCTCGACTCCAAACCTCGAGTAACAGCTTATTTCAAAACAATACCAGCATGACGAAAGTAATGTAAACAAGTTAGTGGTGGAGCGATAAGGGCAAGCATTTCGCCTTGATCACGTTGCTGATGCAACGCGGCCGCGATATCGGCGGAATGCAATTAAACGTGTCGCGTTGTGAGTCTGTGACGAATGTCTTATCGGGACCTTGGCACTGACATTGTGAGCGGCTGTAGGCCACGGCATGGTGACGACACCATTGTTGGGCTACGGATACGTGGAGGCACTTCGTTTGATTATTTTATAAGAAGCGCTTGGCGATGAGGTGTTACAATGATTTTGATTGAGACCGATTTACGATGATGTCCAGATAATCCCGGATATTGTCCAATTCTTTTTATTTCACTATAAGCCAAATGGAGAAGGTACTTTAAATTGCTAGTCCTAGTGATTAACTAGGTCCTATCAAACTTTTTTAAGATTGATAACTTAAAGAGTTCTGTCAGGTAACTGAGGGATCATAGGACAGGGTAAGCTTGCCAGGGAGTTGGCAGCAATTTACGGAGTTATTTATGTACCTAAACTTACGTAACACGATTAATCATACGTTCTATATTTTGGATTGGCAGTGGGTACAGTTCGCACTTGCTGATAAGTTATCAGTGGTTGCATCATCGTAAACATAAGTGATTTAACGCATGTTGAAATGTGCTCCGCTTATTGTTTCATAACCGCGTGTCACAGCCAAATGCTTGAGTTGTCTCTGCTATTAGATGCGATAATTTACCACTCGCATATCAAGTGTTTTGTTAAGCTGGATAGTTTATGCGTAGATGAAAATAATAGTAATATTTTTTAATTTGTAAATGTTCCACTTCTATAAAACAGAGTATTTTTTAGGCTGTTGAATGTGGTTCAGAGAGCCAAAAGTGATTGGTTTATTAATCGCTGAGATTCCTTTGTTCCCGAAGCCATAAATAGCATCCTAACGTCCCTTCCCTCTCTAATGTCATGTATCGTGCGTGTATACAGACGTGAGAGATTATTTAACAAAAACCTTACCAAAATTTAGACTATACCACCGCATCTATCTACATTTAGTATGTACTACAAATATAAATTATTTAAATACTGTGAGAAAATGCCTAAAATAGTGCCACCAATAACTAAAATCAAAAATATAAAAAGCTCTAATTGCTACACGCTATGTCAATTGGGTACTTCAAGATTCTTAACATTTGAAGAGTTGTTGATCTTTTTACAAAATAGTATTAAAAATGTACTTGAACTAATAACAGTAGAAACTGGTTGTGTAGGCGGCGGTGTGTTTACTCGTCTAATAACCGCTTCCCCGACTTCACAGCCACGTTGATGCAAACGGCCCCATTCACATGCCGCACTTTCGGTAACGTAATATTGCAGAACAAAACTAACACAATCTATTGCGTTTTTGGTGTAAAATTATTCATGCTGCGCATCTTGAATGATTTAAATACAAATTTAAGAAAGTAGATTCTTTGATACCGTGTGATGCGGCCCAACTTTAGTGGAATAAGAGAGGTTTATACGGAATGTTGATGCTGACATGTAGTTCTTGATATGCCAGCTCAGCTATGATCAGTTCTACTACCTTGTTCGACACCCAGCGAGGCACTACTTCTACTAACTAGTGTTTGCCTCAAAACATAAACGGGAGTTGTAAATACAAGCTCAAATTTTACTCTTAACAAATTAATAATTTATATCACTAACATATATAATTTTTACTTGGATTCAAACTTCAACTTTCAATGCCTTTTCCATTTATTTACTTAATAACTACGTCGCAAAAGAGAACTTCACACCTAGAGTATAGGGTGTTCAAGTTCTATCAACATCTAATCTCGTCGCGGCGCGGCACGTAGCAAGTTAATTGCAATCGTAGTGCTGTACCAAATGAGTCGCGTAATTACGTAACGAGTGGAATCAATTGATTCCACTCGTTACGTAAACACACTTGACATTGCCTAAGTGGGTAGCGTGATTTTCCTATCTTATGCATAATTATTTATACGTAGCTGTTCTAGCGACTTCGTCAGTTCTCTATAACCTAACGGTTTTAATATGTTCAAAAATGTTGGTATACATACGATTAGTTTTGCAAAGCCTTCGGAACAAACTTTGTTTAAAATGTATAAAATAGTGCCAGTGCGATCATTAATTGCTGTGACCGAGCCATCCGTAGTGCGTTTCTTACATAGCACCTAGACGAGCTTCGCGAGTCACGATTTAGCTGACAACAATAACTGCTGTCATAATTGTTAAACCATATTTTACGTAGCAGCCCATTGCTTCGATTAATCATTGTAATGAACATGATTTTATAGTAATTAAAACGAAATTGTAAGAGCATGGACGCCTTGTACTTTCCGTCGCAGATGACATCATTCCAAAGATACGCGGCTCTCATCTCTCTTCCTTCATTAATTCGTACAACATAATGTACGTGTAATTACAATTCAACGGGCACACGTCGCTACCTGTTTAGGTTCGTTTTTATCGTTACATTACTGTATATAATGGCAGTGTATAAAACAACGTGTTCTTTGTGTCGTTCAAGGTCGGTTCTGACTCACCTCGTAACTACTTTTATAATTGAATACAATTTTAAATACGCCGTCATCATGTGATCACTTTTGATTGCACTGTTACTAACAGACTGCGTGTGGTTGGATTTTGAGTTTTATAGGATAACCTTAAGTGATGAAATCGATTTTAAATAATATTTATTAAAATTATATTATCATCAGTTGTATATAGATATTGTATATTTGTTTCTGCCAGTCTCAAGACGCTGTTTCCAATTAAAGCTGTATCTGGCCATCCCAAAGTTTATAGCGTTCTATTTTTTCTAATCCTTGAGAATAATGTTTGTTTAAAGAAACATTTTACTTCTTATTTTACATATGTCGTGCTTAGCTGTGTTAACTTCTTAATCATGAGAAAGATCATGTCATTGTTTCCAGAATTTATAGCTACACGTATTGCCAAGATACTTGGATTAAACGACAATATAGAATCGAATTTAGGGGAATAACCAGTGTATAATGCAAAACTACCATTTCTGTTAATAACTATAGAACTTAGTCTTAAACAATTGTTTAGCAATATTAAACATGAGAAGATAATAAACCGAGAAACTCACGTTGACTCAATAATTGTAAAATCGGTACCGACCAATTACTACACCCTGTTAAATGACATCCTAATAAACGTCCAAATTTATATTTAGAATGGGAAATTCAGAAAAACAATAATATGCTTCATGATACTATAATCAATTAGATAACTTCCTACGTTATAATTTCATACAGTAGAATGTATCAGAGCTTACTGCTCGTGGATGTTCTGCTTAGTTTATTTGATCTCTACTCTTAATTGTTCACGTGGCTACCAGTAGTGCCAGTCACCCATGAGCCATGACTGAGGCTTCATGCGGTGCGATGTCGTTTTGGCGTCATATTATGCATAAATGTCTGCAGCATGCACTTTTCACACTGTACTGTTACGGTTCCTCCTCTTTCATGAAAAACAAATTCCAAAAGAATATTCTATATTTCGTTTTCCTCTTTATTTTTAGCTGAAGCTTTGTTCAATATGACGATGAAAGACTGACATTAATATAAAATTTCGCAAAAATTCGCCACATCTATCCACCAGCTCTATCACGCAACCGCTTAGTGCTAAAACGGTTTCTTTTGTCATCGCTTAGCTAACCGTTACATGCGTCTCGTTTACATGTTGTGCAACGTGCTGTTATGTAACATCCTCCACATACGCCTACTGGCACTACTGTCCATCTTGTTTAGCAAATGTTTGCCGATATTGGCAAATCTTGTTTTATTCTGTTTCCAGGCGTGCTGACTTGGTAATTGGATGCTTTTGAAATGTGTGGTCGACTAAGTTGTATGTATTGACATTAATGAGGCTAAGTTATTCTTGCGGCACCTATTTACTACGGTTTGGATCCCAGTTTCCTCTGTTTTGTTGCAAAACTACACATTCCTAACCGTTAGGAAATCATATCCGCTTCAGCGTGTTTAAATAAATTAATTTCCACTATGCAAATATATAGATTAATCTGAATTCCCAAAGCAACAATCTCCGTATTGCATTCGCACGGGAGGCATGCGCCGCCTCCCACGTCAGTGGCAAAACACAGGTTCACACAGCCTGCATGACAGATTCCATTGAATTGCAAGCATTTCGAGCGCTGAGAACATTCTTAGGCGCACAGTGGGCGCGCGATGTGGCGAGGCTCGTGGGGGGGGGGGGGGGTACAGGCGACGATCGAGGCCCCTTCACGTCACTAAAGCGGGCTAAGGCCGGCCGTCGAACTGACACGACAGAAATGGAGGCACAATTCATTTCCACATTTGTGTATAAACTGTCGACGTTAAATTTACCAGTAATGTGCTAATATAATAACTCGAGGATTCGTTTAAATGTTTATTTCTCCACTGTCATGTTTGTATTGCGAATTACAAGTCTAGGAAAATGTTAAAGCTTAGAGCGTTAGTAATTATAATGGTTTTTCAACAATTGGGTAATTACTCTAATATTTTAACTAAAATTCTTATTTCAAATTTACTACTTAGAATAATTGTTTATTCTTAATACATCTTTACTCAATTGGTAACCATTCAGAGTTTTTAATTATTAGTAAATTATAGAAAAAACACATAGTCCTATGTCATGGATGACATCTAAGAGAATACCAATTACAAACATAAATATATTTACAGATGACACAAACGTTTGTCCCAATAATATTCAGCGAATTGCAAATATTGAAACAAGATCACCGATGTACCAGAGTCCCGCTTTAATATGAATATATGGTAAAGCGATATCAACAATCCTTGTTCTAATGACCTCAGCGGTAAGGTCAGCCGTCGTGTGTCTGCAGGCGGTAAGGATAGCAGCTGCTATTTTTAAGCGTACGAAAGGAATCGTTAAAAGAGAAAGGTATATGCACGTTAATGTACCAGTGGAGCTGGTTTCGATCAGGTTTGGTCATAGAACTGGAATAATTCGTGCCGGCATGTCGATCAGTTTTGGAGGCCAGGTTTTCGTCGTGTATTTGATTTTTTTTATCGCATAGTATAAATAAGCTTTCTTTGCTGTACAAAATCGGTTTAATACACGGCTGTGTCTAGAGCAAGAATAAGTGATATTATCGTTCAGTTGACTCCTGACACGAAGTTATAGCTATCTGCTTTACTTTGCGTTCTATTCAATAGATAAGTCTCTTGGTTGCCAAATTATTAATTCACAATCCAATCCTGCCTGCTCTTCCTTTCAGTTTCTCTGTTTTATGTTGACATGGACAGGTATGGTCAGTGGCCACCTACCATCAGGAAATTAATTTACACGACTGTTGAATTCGATATAAAAAGTTTCCTTATATACTGCTCCTATGTGCTCCTAAGCACATGAAGCAAATTTTTAGAGGCCTCTTGATTTATCTGTACAGAGCCAGAAATATTACTCATTTTATAGACGAATAGGATTATGCCAGATATTTTACAATTTGCAACTAAACTTAACCTACAAAGATTTTACTATTTGAATCTTCACAAAACATAAAGGTAGTGTTCGCAACAATTTTATCATATTCAAGAGCACAATACAACAATGTAAATCCAATTCAAATCGAATGCGACATTCAAGATTACCATTGTTTTTTGCCTGTTTTGTTGAGTTCAATGACTAGCCACTTTCTGAGCTTGGGGCCTTGTGCGTGGCGCTAAATTTATCAACTCTTAGATCCGCCTCTGGTTACCCTATCGGCGAAGTATTTATATCTAGAAATAAAGTACTAAATCTGATAATGGCTGTCAATTCAACAGATCGTTATCTGTCTTAGATAAAGATGTTATCATTGACGTGTGAATGTGCGTCTAAAGCGAAGCGTTCTGGATAACACGGTCAGTAACTATGCGGATTGTTTTTACTAAAACGTAGAGCCATCATTTTAAATCGTATTATTGATGGTATCAGCGTATTTTGTGCGTAGGTATGGTTTCTGCTGTAAATGCAGATAATGTACATAATATTTTTCGGTAGCATGATTTCATAATTGGAATGTTTTGTTTATACACTAATCGGATCACGACACGTCGATTTTGACAGCGACTCAATTTAAAAATGTATAGGCTACGGAAATGAATACAGATGCCAGGGTTGCCTCGTATAATGCTATCTAATTATTTGATGAATGCTTGTCTCATGTATTCGAATAAGTTCATAAAAATAAACGATTTACATGGTTTTTCGCGGGTAATTATTATCAATGACTAAAAATAATTTATAAAATATATTTATTTAAAAAAATGACATGATTTTTCTATAATATCTGCCTTTAATACCTCTTTTGTGGACCCAATCCAAATACATTTACAGTGATACATTCAAGATTTACTTTGATATTTCGCAAAGTACAATGCACTGGAGACTATCTTTGACGGTTTCTGTCAATAGCTAGCTCCAAACAGCAGCTTGCTTTGTTTAACGTTGCTGAATCAACAATGCAACTCCGAAACACTAGCTTATCAGCTTCACAAGAGCAGAACGTAGACATCTGACGCGGCGCGGCGCAGAGTGCATCGCCTTAGAAATGTTACACTCAGAGTATAAGTTTCATTATAACCATACACATATTAAAAAGTATAAAGTATAGCCTCAATTATCCTCATGTAGTTTTATTATCTAATAGAATAATATATGAATAAATATAAGGTAAGAAGCTTTATAACCATTTTATTAGAATACAATAAATTCTTTTCATTTATGACTCGATGTCAACTGAAAATATTGTTTTTTTATATATCATTTGATATATTTTGCCGTGAGAAGTAGGTTTTTTTTTTAAATACAAAGACTTATTTAGATGTTTGAGTTTGTATGGTATGGGTTTTGACGTAAATGTAGTTAATTTGAATCCAATTAGAGAAAAAGGCAAATTTACATCTCCTAAACAAGTTCTGTGTAATTTACAATTACGAATGTTTACGCAATATTTGGATGCGAATTGTACTCAGAATACTGTTAAGGTGTTTTCCTCATTTCGCAAAATATTAGCTTCAATTTCAGATTCATGAAACACTTTAAAGATATATCAGAATTTATCATTATAAATAACACTCGATATGTAATATTTTTTACTAAAAACTATTGTCGGTGGCCTTAACAGAATATAATTATTGGTGACATTTAGAATATCCACAACTCAATCAATAGATATATTTTAAAAAGATTTTATGTATAATTTTCAGTACATTTATAATATATTGTGAGCTGTGGTTTAATTACTCGTTAAATAAATTTTAATAACTCGACCATTGACAATATACAAAGAGCCATGCACATTGCAATGCAGTGGTGATCGAGCGGTTCACACGGTAACAGCTAGTGGCGCCTTCGTCAGTGCTGTCACATCGACTCAGCGCGGCCGATGCGCCGCGAACGCATCGTCGCGCGAAAATTCTACCATGTGTCAGGACTGACTCCAGTAGAATAATCAAGATATTACTAAGGCTACTAGGGTGTTATATTACTAAGGATGTCATTTCAATGAACCGCTAACTTGAATCATAATTAATAATACTTTTGCATCGCCCGATATATTATTTGCAATTTAATTCACGCGAATCCATTGAACTAATTGACCATGTCAGTGCAGTCACTTTTCATGTCATGTTGCGAATACTTTGCCGGTCTACAAAATCTGCACTAGTACTGGTTGTTCCCGAGACGCGTGTGCTGCATATTGATTCGTGTGATTCTAGTCACCTTTTTCTTTATCGGTGTTTCATTGCACTTTTATAAATGAGGTGCGAACATTCGAAGTAATGCCTGCTGTCGTCATACACTTGTTCGTCTTATTCAGTGCGTAGAAAATGTGTGTGCATTTCAATTTTTGTTTTAAGGTACATGTCTTATAAAAATCAATATTGATAAAGCATTTTATTTGTCTTTTTCGGTTCCTTTCCGTCTTTCTTCCTGTAATTATTTTTTTTCATGAATTTATGATATTAATCTCAATTTAATTATCGTTAGTTTCTGTGGTGATGTGTAATTAAGTTAATCTTAATCCTCATTAATCAGCTGTGATTGTATTTTCATTAATTAATTAGGTACAGTAATTCGCTGATATTTATAACATGAAAATAAATTTAACCGCGTAAGTGAGTGTCACTCCAACAATACACTAATGATGTTTGTCATTTTGCAAGATATTGTTGGCACTATGATTTATCTGAGGATTTATTACTTTAGGCCATTTTGACATTTTACGTCTAATGCTTCGGTTTGAGTCAAGGCTTGTCCTTTGTAGTTAGCTCTTACCAGCTACTTGGTAACCACGGTATTCCATTTATAAAAATATTCGAGTCTGTATATATATCTACCTATACAGTGTAGTGATATGATTATGATAATTATAATTAATAAATTTCATTTACCTTTCTAGTCTAGACTACGTGACCAACTTCATCAAGTGAATCTAATCGCTTTTTATCTAAGTTTACTATCTGGACAAGCAAATCTAAATGTAATGATTACTTTTCTTTACTTATATGTGTAAGTAAGGATGCGAGGGAGTTGCTAACTTGCCGTCTAAGAGTTGTAACTTTGTTCAGAGCTTGTGATAACAGCTGTGTTCGGCTATGCGTTGTCTTCGCCATCCTGAGATATTAAATCCTTTAATACAGATGTCGAGGGTAGGTAATAGCTACGTATCGGGACTCTCACGTAATAATTACCACTTTAATCAGTATAAGTTTATATAGTACGCTTAATCAAAATTTATTTGTAACAATTTAAAAGCAAATATCTTGATGTCTGCAGTCGTTACTTATATATGTGTATATTAATTAAGTGTATTGTTATGTAAACGATGACGAATGGATATAAATCAGCAATTCTAATAGCACTTGTTGCGAGTTAAAGATAAAACTTATTATCTAGAAATGCGTCTTATTTTATAAGCATTTCTTGTTGTGTAACTGTTAGCTGTACTAGATAACTACTTTCTAGTTCATTAATTTCATTTTATATAATATAGTAAGAAACAAATCTACAGAGTCCTATAAACCATCTTTGGGAGCTAAGTTGACTTCACCCGTAGATTGAATTCTTAAAAGGCGTTATTATAAGATGCTATTGCTATGAACCGCATCTCCATAAAATAGATAATTCGTACGAGATCGGTAATTGGCCAAACACGACAAGCAATAAAGACTGAACTTAAAACAGAACAGACAACTTTACTTTCATCCCAATGCTACAATAGACCTTAGTCCTGCACAGATAATAAGCCTGTAACAATAAAAATCTACAAAATGCAAGTTAATATTAAGACAATAGCAGTTGTAGCAGCCCTAACAAAGCCGTCGGGTCGTCGACCGCGATGCGTCGTGACGCAAGCATGGCAACTTTCTAACCGACGACGTCACATCACCGACATTTTGGCTAAGGACGGTCGCCGGCGCACCTTCACTTCTGCCGAAGGTGTTATAGCTCCACGAGGCCGTTGATCCCGTGCTTTTGGCGTATTTTTAACTATGGCGTCTCGTTATGGCTGTTTATTGTCTAGCTCTCGACCTACTGTTGCAGTGGTTTCCAAAATTGGAGGGGTTTCAAAGTAAGTTATGTTTATTTGTAGCTGCACTGCGGTGTTTGGATATGATTCAGTGATTTGAAAAATTTGAGAGGTTTACACTAGTTTATTATGATAGATTTGTGCTGAAGTTATGATATGAAAGTTTAAATTCTATATATGGACTCGTTTATGTACATGGGTTCGTTGGTGGCATATTTTTTGCCGTATATATGCCGTAGGTTTCTTTATTTGGTCCGTAAATTCCTACGCTAATTTGTTTTGTGGAATTATTTATATATAAATAAATAGTAAGTTCATCTGAGAAGACAGAAATTTACAATTATAAGGAATTTTGATATTCCTGACAACAATTATCTTCACATTAAGTAATTCTATGAAATTAAACAATGTTAAATTAATGTCCGTGCAACTACAAACATTAATGTAGCTGTTTGCTAAATTATCGAACTAATAGGATAATCGAATATATAAACCGCAAAAGCTAACATTTAATTACATCCATCGAATTCAAGTGGATCGACCTGAATAGCTATTTACGGACGTAACTTGTACACACGATGTTTTTGAACATCGCCTCTCTCACCAGCATCTGGCGGTTGCCTTCATTGCCACATCGGAACTAGATTTGTTTTCATTGATAACTATTAATAACCGGCACAAGTGTTGGAAAAAATTGTATTAAGCTCATGCTATGTTCAGCAGAAGGTTGAACGCTTTTGAATATATGAGTTAAGGGAATGTGTTTATATATGAGACGGTGAGATGTGAAGGTTTGTTATCTGCCGTAACTGTTATAATCAAATTTTTAAATAAGTTGAAGGCTGTACCAAATATTTTATATAACGATTCTATAAAAATATAGAGAACTCATATGTTAATGAGCAAGTTATCAGAAGATTTAAGTTATGCAGAGTTGCTACGGTAGTTATAATTGTCATTCAACGTCTCGCATATAAATTTTAAATAAGTTAATACATATGTACGCTTGAGTGAGAGAGGAAATGTGAGAAGCTAGCATATTGTTGGAACGTCTCCAATAAAAGTAATTAATATGGCATACAACATCGTTCTAGGAAAATCTTGTATCGGTGGCATCAGGGCGAACTAGATACTTTCTTTAACAAAATATACTTTATTCGTGGGCGTTTGTTTGTGTGTTTATGACTTTGTCACAAAAGCAGCATGACTCATCGGAGAAGAATGACCATTCTCCATTAATTAAGTAAAGCCAGGCATAGGTCAAATTACATCAGTCGTAACCTGAAGCTCACATCTCCACTATATAAATCTCGTATTTTAACTTACATAAGCATCATCATCATCAGAAATTAATTCTATATCTACCAGTAATGTATGTACATGTAGTCTTATAGGTATTTGTATCTGATACTATAAACGGTGGTCAAAGAGAATTAATATGACGGCTGTTCTTCCATATAAGACAAGAAACGTTTCAGATTTTTTTGGTATTTCTTAACAAAGAAATAGCACTTGCTATCTAATATTTAGTGCTAGGCATGATATCCAAGATAAAGTGGCTAGATTATGTGTTGGAATGTGTAATTCTAAAATATTTTATTTTATAGACATTGGTGTATGAGAATACTTCCCCGTATACTTGCCTTCCCGGTACTCCTAAAGATCTAGATGCAGTTATTCAGCTAAATCGGCAATTTTAACGTAGAACATCAATCCATATTTATATCGCTTTATGACGAAGAGCCTCGCGCTCGTCGCGCACATTACCAAATTCACGTTCGCACCGCGTACAGTTTTGAGAAGCGTCGAGGCGTACAGACGGACAGTTCGGCTGTAAGTCGGCGGCGATCAGAATTCATATCGTGCCATTTCCCCGTAGCATTACGTTGCGTCTCGCGTCCCGAGTCACGTCGCCGCGGCACCATGTGGGTCGCGCAACGGTACCACGGGACTTTCTTTTTTCAACCTCACATTGTACTTACGTTTTCTGTTTAACACGTCGTGTATTCGTGCCCGCCAATTTTATACGGCCTAGGTTAACTTTGGCGTGTATTGCAGTATTCGCGTTATATTAAATGCAAACTCTTTAAATGAACAGATTCATACATTTTGTTATTGATTTTTATAATTTCTATAGCATTTGTGATAACGATAATTGACGGGAAAAATGATTATTGCGATATAATTTTGAACGGAATATAAATTTTGATGCTAAAAACTAATTCGCATAAGCAATTCAGTATAACATTATACACTAGGTTCAAGATGGTTGCTATTTTATCATATTTATGCTTGGAAACCTCGTGTTCACGATTCCATCACAGTTAAGGTGCGTATTAAGCCGGCAGTTCGTCGGCCTACAGCACGAAATTAAAGATATAATTGTAGAAAGAGTAAATAGTGTTGCGACTTATCTGTATGAGCACATAATCAGAGATTACACGTTATCAGTGCGTCTCCTTTGTCTCCGCAAGCACGGTTCTCGCGAGCAGATAGCCGTATCGTGATTAGATTACGTTCGCCGACCTCGTTTCAAATTTCTTTGTAATAGATAAAATTTATATTTACAAGAAAAAGTTGAAATGTTGACGCGCCTTGATTTTTGTCAGTCAATTCGTGCCAATCCCGCGATAAAAATAATAGATAGGTCATAATCGTTATTGATTACAAATTTTAATAGAATTATAGGATAATACGACGTGTGGGGTAATGTCGGGAGGCGGACAATTATAAGAATACTTTTGGAAAAGCAGTTTTTAAATAGGGAATGAATGCATGAAAACAAAAGAATCAATAGCAACCTCTTGCTGAAGTTATAAATTTGCTGATCTAGTAGGTACATGATAATAAGAAACGATAAGCCATAAAACTAACAACGATAATAGAGTGCGTCGAAGGATAGCTGAAATAATTAAAGATTGTGGTATAAAACTAGGAGTCGAAATGCCTTTACTATTTATAAATGAGTACTCACAGGGTCCATTATAAGTTGGCTATCACAATTAGAATTTCTGCAAGAAAACTTTCAAGAATTCTGGCCTAAGTCGATATGGGAAAAAATAAAAAAAAAAACCCCGAGACATCCATTCAAAGAACCCCACAAATAAATAAACGCGCAATTTATGCCTCGGAAGACCCTATTTGCTACCGCAAAATACCTATCAGTAGGTATAAAGTAGTTGACCTACTGCTTTGATTTTATATATTTCATCTTCTTTCAAGAAATACCTTTATTGTGTTTTTGCAAAATACAGTTCAGTAATATATTATATTGACATATACTAGCTAGGCCTTCTTTGGCTTAGTGTGTTCCACATATGTTTGTGGAACCGATGTGATTTGTTAATGTGATTGGTACCACCAGGAAGTAGGGAGAAGGTATCCAGTATCCAATATGTTAATTTAGGACATGGTTTATTTGTATGCCTAATATCATTCAAATCCGTTCACCAGTTTTGGCGAATTCTACTAATAAATAGGTATTCCAACATATTAACAAACTTTTGCATTTGAAGTATTAAACAGATCGTTAAAAGCGTTTCAAACTTTAATGGTCTAACATGCTAGCCATTTGACTTTTTGGTTAAATTTAATATTAATATTATGTCAGATGTTGTTAGATTAATATGATCGAAATGTATTGGTTCATTCTTCGTATTTTTTTAATAATTTCTTACATTACTCTTTATTATATGACTAGCTTTTGCCCGCGGCTCCGCCCGCGTTATAAAGTTTTTCAGGCTAAAGTTTTCCGTTATAAAAGTAGTAGTTTCCCGGGGGCCTATGTTCTTCCCAGGGTCTCAAACTGTCTCCATACCAAATTTCATCTTAATACGTTGGGTAGTTTTTGAGTTTAACACGTTCAGGCAGACAGATGCAGCGGGGGACTTTGTTTTATAATATATTTTTTAGAACTTTTTAAGAGGAACAATCTCGTCATACATCATTGTTGCATAACTTTAACCGTTTTCGCAGCGCACGCAACGGAAGATCTCAAAACTAATAATTTTTCCCCGTTTTTGCAACATGTTTCATTACTACTCCGCTCCTATTGGTCATAGCGTGATGATATATAGCCTATAGCACTCCGGGATCAAAGGGCTATCCAACACAAAAAAAAATTTTCAGTTCAAACCGGTAGTTCCTGAGATTAGCCATTACTGCTCCGGTCCTATTGGCCATAGCGTGATGATATATAGCCTATAGTACTCCACGAACAAAGGGCTATCCAACGCAAAAAGAATTTTTCAGTTTGGACCGGTAATTCCTGAGATTAGCCATTACTGCTCCGCTCCTATTGGGTATAGCGTGATGATATATAGCCTATAGCACTCCACGAACAAAGGGCTATCCAACGCAAAAAGAATTTTTCAGTTTGGACCGGTAGTTCCTGAGATTAGCGCGTTCAAACAAACAATCAAACAAACTCTTCAGCTTTATATAATAGTATAGATAATTCGAAATTTCTTTACTGTTTGTGCCTTAAAGTCGTTTTCCTCTTATACGCGGAATGTTATGTAATTTGATTCTATTTTTAGACTTTACCTCACTACACATTTTACGCAACTGACGTGGTGGACATGGAATGCGACCGGAGAATGCCTACTTTATGTTTAATTATTCATGCTGTTGTAGCACTAATTCTTTTGAAAATCTGCTCCAACAAAACCATTGGATAAAGTAAAAAATTGCGTAGTAGATTTAAAGTTAAACTAAATGAAAAGCTAGTACGTCACGTGCCTGGAGCCTGCATAGATAAAACAGCATGGTATTTAACTAAATTTGTATGTGGGTTTGATATTAATTTCTTTGATACACTTGAATATTTCAAATGCGTACACAACATTACACTTAGGGGAAATAGATAGAGTAGCAATGATGATCCATATGGTCAAAGAATAAATTCAACTTTTGATAATAAGGAATAATTGAACAAAAAATATGTTGTGTCGAACACATATCCGTGTAATGGCAGATATAAATATTATCCTTTGTCATGCTAATCAAAACAAAATTTTCCACAAATACCACAGATACAGATAAATAAAAGTGTCATATACAACGGTGCAGTGTTCGCTCAGGGGCGCGACCGTGCGTTGTCAGGACATGGCATTTTATATTACTGTTAATTGACAACCCAAAGACAACCAAACGCTCAATGAGAGTTTTGAGTGATATTTATTTTCAGGGTACGGTAAACTGCGTATGCGATGGCAAATGCATTTCAATTGAAATAAAATTTAGATCAGCCTTAAAGTGAAATGGTCCCACGATGGGCGCCACAATTATATTAAACTACGTCACGACTCTCTTGGAGTATTTCTTGGAAAACCGCTAAAGCTTGAGCTATTCTGATGAATTATGGTGTTTGACATGATGTTTCGACTACCCGGACCCTGCACGGCTGCTTGCGGCCAACCTTAATTGTTATTAAATGTCATTGTTATTTCATTTCACCGCACATGCTGCAAAATATTAATTCGGCTGATGGTGCATGGTCATGTGACAATAGCATTTATTATAAGACCCGCTATCAACACAAATTGTGAGTGTTATCGCAACGTAATCTAGCTGATAATGTATCACAACTTTCAGCGGTGTTTGCTCGTCGAATTCCAACGCTTACATTTTAGTAATTATGTTTGTGACGTTCAAGTCATCGTTAGCAATCGTATCTCATGTGCAATCTTGTTGTCAAGTATGCTAAATTGTCTTGGTTTACATAAATACTAGGACTGGCTCTTTCCTGTTGCTAAGATTTGTTAATTTGCTTACAAGGAAGGTGTTGAGGAGTTTAAGTTGGATTCGAGGATTTCATTTATTTATTTTAATATCTGTTTTAAAGTATCAGATTTTGCCTTTGGCTATGTAATTTTGTAGTGCCCTGTTCAAGCGTGCCCTCTGCATTATTACGGCGCGACGCTCTAATGTAGGTACAGATACCACAAATTTTATTCTCTCCTCAGATAAACAAAACAAAACTTATTTTAATCTTGTGTTTTGTGTCCGTGAAGGACTTTTGATACCAAGACACCGAAATTTGATACAATTATTTGAGAATAAGTTTCTCAGCCACATCGCCATGGAAAATATTCAATGACAGATCAACCATCACAAATAACTGAGCCATAACAGGAACCCGGACTTAACATTGCGGTAGTTTCACGAGTTGCTAATTTGATTATTGCAACGAGATATTTAACATCCTCTTGACTAAAAAGGGATGCTTATTTACATTGGTTGGATTAAATAAAGTTGTGGTAGGAGAGGAGGATTTCAAAAATACTTAACATTCTTCCGATCTCTGATATATAATTATGTGGTTTCTTCCAAAACTCTTTTTGCTCAAAACAAGATTGACAATCAGGTATTGGCTGGGACATAATTAGACTATTGATTACAGTTGAAAAAAATACAACCAACAATCAAGAGATCAACTTATGCAAATATAAAGGCTCGTTCACACAGGGGTGCGCGCGGCGGAGCGTGTCGGGCGCGAGCCCGTGACGAGCGCGGCTCGGCTCTCCCTGCCCCCGCTGCGCCGTTCAGCGCGAGAGCGTCACATCCCGTGACGCCACGTTGGCTGCTGCGCGTGACCGTTCCGTACGACGGCCCGATGACTCGCATTTAATTCATTTTATTTATTAGACGCCGCTTTTTGTGTAGCGGCTGGAAACTCGCTTTTAAACCGGTAACCTCTACGATTATACACACGTAATTGTACACACGCCGTAGCTTTCTCTCTTAGCGGTGGCACTCTTAATACTGCTTTGATCTTTTTTAAAATCATTGGAACAAAAGAAATGTTTGTAGTCCGCTCTAACGATAACGTTTTTCATACGTTTGTATATACACACAATGTTCATTATAAAAGTCTGTTTATGTAAAGTACCCTTTTGCGTTTAGTACGAACGTAGTATTAGAAACGTCATGATATTATCACAAAACTGACTTACGGAACTTTGTATTTTCGCAAGTGTTATAAGTTTAACTTAACTTACATCTTGGCATCACTAACAACATTTAGCATAATAATTTTATTTCAAGCACGTTGACAGACGCATCACTTTGTTTGAATTGTAGCAGAAATAAAGTTATCAATTTATTTTACAATTTAATTAGTAATTATTTTAAATACGACTCTAATTTTTCAGATTCAAGTTATCGTTTGTGAAACGTTCGCGTTCACCACTATTTAATGTAAGCAATAAATCGTTATCTGTACGAAAACGCAACTAATTGGCTTCGACGCTTGAGCGTGACCTCAGCCTTTGTCAGCACCGGCCATGCTGTGTAACGTCTTGAATATATTATCAAGAAATCACAATAGCGTAAAAAATGTTGCGCTTTATGTGCGAGAATGTGTGAAGTTTGTTACTTTTGCGAGTTTCAAGTACGAATATTTACAATTATATTTATAAGTTTTTTTTATATACTTTTTTTGATATATTTTTACTACGTCTTCATCATTTTATCGATATATTCGTTTATCAATTTCTCGCTTAAAATACTGTATTTTTCTACGCTGATATCTTTATTCTTAAGGTCTAAGATTGTGATGTTAGCGTACGTGTAATAAAAGAAGAAATGGGAAATATGAGTAATAAACCGTCGAATACATTTCCTGTTTAATTATTCGACGTCACGCAGTCTCACGGGTTGCTAATGACACTAACGCGCTAGGCAGAGTAATTATACGTGGCACGGAGTGGGACGTTAGAAAGCGCGTCGCTCTGTCCGTCGAGCGTCCCGCGCGAGCGGCTGTCACGCCACTGACCGACACTCGGCTGCGCGTGACCGCGTGGAAACGCCTTTACAATTTTGCTTGTACGTGTGGGATTTCGCGCGTGCTTCTTACTTTATATCTCATAATTATAGTGTTTGCGTTATAGAGATAATGGCAATAAATAAAATATAAGAATAAAATAATTTTAACAAAAAATTAAACCGCCTTCAAAAACCACTCAAAACCAAAAAATAATTTCACATAACAAGTATATATTGGATACCAATTTTGGAGTCGGTGCCTAATTAAAATTGCTAGTTAGCTATATTTGTTGCATAGTCCGTCTATGAGCTAAATTTCTTTCCCAAATCAATTAAAAGGAGTAGGTTTGCGTGTACTACAGCATACACAGTGAAAGGTGTAATACCAAGCACATGTATGGTGTTTTCTTCTTTTTTATTTCTCTTTTTTCGGAGGCAGGGGAGTGTAATACACCCACATTTGAACAGCTATATGTAACAGGGGAAGAATTTGGGTAGTGTACAGTTCACAAATTTAAATATTTCCTTAATAGCTTCTATTTGCTGTGCTGCGGCGATGTGCTTAACTAGCAATTTTAATTAGCACCGACCCAAAATTGGTATCCAATATATACTTGTTATGTGAAATTATTTTTGGTTTTGAGTGGTTTTTGAAGGCGGTTTAATTTTTGTTAAAATTATTTTTATTTTTCGCTTTTTGTGTTAGTAAAAATAGACCGTCTCAATGGCATAGTTGTGTTTCGCTCACGATACGACTATCGCGTTGTTGTGTTACACCTCTGCCTACCCCCGAAAAAGGGGAAAAGGTGTGATGCTATATATATGTATGTATGTAAGAAGTAGAGTCCACTAAACCCAAAAACAAAAAAACACAACTAATGTGTTTTGCACGCAGTACGACTATTGCGATGAAATTATACGCTCTGCCTACCCCCGACACGGGGAAAAGGTGTAATACTATATATATGTGTGTAAGAAGTAGATTCAAGGAAACCTAACGCAAAAACACAACTGATATATTTCGATCATAATATAACTATTGCGCTGTGGTGTTACATTCTGCCTCACCCCCTAAAAAGGGGAAAGGTGTGATGCTATATACATATATGTACGTATATAAGAAGTAGAGTCAATTAAACCCAACCCAAAACACAACTGATATGTTTCACACACAGTACGACTATCGCGATGAAATGTTACGCCTCTGCCTACCCCTTGACACGGGGAAAAAGATGTTATGCCATATGTATAAGTATGTGAGAAGTACAGTCAACCAAATTCAATGCAAAAACATAACTAAATACGTCACAGGAAAGCTAAATTCGCGATTTCGTGTTCTTGGACGACATAATTATTCTAGTTTTTTTTATTTTAAAACCAAACTACCGAAGCGATCTTGAATAAAATTTTATGGGACAAATCTGGAGAGAAATTCTTTCAAATAAAAAAAGAATTTTCCAAATCGGTTCATAAATGAGCGAGTTCTGAGGTAACAAACATAGAAAAAAAAAAAAAAAATAAAAAAAATAAAAAATTCACGTCGAATTGATAACCTCCTCCTTTTTTTTGAAGTCGGTTAAAAACTGAACAGTAATGCATAGATTTTATCGACCAGGGTAGCAGCAGAATAAGAATCAATGAAAATATAAAATTTAAATAAATGGAGGGTACTAAATATTGGAAAATCTATGATACTATCAGAAGGGGAAAAGCTGAGTAAAATAAAAATGGCGAAAGATCCTTTCTAACTCCAAAGCATGCCTAAGGGTAAGCCGACGTAAAAAGAATAAACTGACAGTAATGGGACCAATAGTCAATAATAGGTATTTTCATTTATGGGACAAAGATTATTAAAACCCTGAATATTTCACCAACTCCACAGCAGTCAATAAGGGTTTGCACAAATTATCCATCCTTTCAACCATATCTGCATCTCCGGTTTCACTCAGCAATAAACATCAGCTCATTTCAATTCAACGCGTCGGCACGCTTTCCTTCTCACCATGTGTTACTATTATGCCGGCACAATACACCGCGATAAAAGACGGTGAGTGGAGGGTCAGGGAGGGGAGGCGAGGGAACGATTTCGGATCACGGTTTACTCGGGCGCATCTGTACGGTGGAGCGTCTCTTCGGCGATACGCGACGTGAATATCGCATTGAGTTGGATCGGGCACGGACTTGGAGTTTTTGCAATTTCGTACCACATTTCTTTAGGGTTAACACGTAATAAGGCGCTATCCTTATCTAGTGCTAGATTCCGCTTAAACGCTTCCAAGTTCCACTTTGATCAGATTTTCAGCTTTTTCTGTAGCGGGACCAGTGTAGCTTACCTATACTAATTTGTTTAGCATGTTGTTCATGAACGTGCATTTGAGGCGTAGAACGTGTATTGAACGCTTATCATCTAAATCGGGCATAACACTTATCACGATAATTTTGATAATTAAAAATAAACTCATATATCTTTCCGAAATTACAATATCAGAGCTTATATAAAAAATGTATAATGGTACATTAAATTGTAATAAATCGAAGCATAATTGAATAACAGATAATGGCGCTTTGTAATTGAACCTCGATAATACACTTTTATATTACATAATCATTAATCAATTCTTAGAAAAGAAGTTAGGGTATTCGCAGACTTATCGCATCGCCACCTGATCGTCCGAGTTAGATTGTAAGATATAGACTTTAATTACACGTCATACGGCATATTCTTTACCGATTGTTTCATGATAAGAATATCGTACCATCATCCTGATTCTTTATAAGACGTATCTAGTATCTAGTATATCTGTATCAAAATTTATTTTCAATATTTTTTGATGCTGGGAGCATAATGAAAAACTCTCAATAACCCACACAGTCTTAACTCGTTGCTGTTGCAACTTTTATGTGGGTATCAGGAACTAAAAGAAGCTTTCAGACTCACCGTACATCATTGACGATCATTGAAACATTTGTCTTGTTGGGATCGCACTGGCATCGAAGTACGCGACAACCATAAGTATGATTCATAATTATTAGTTACCACAACAAACAGTTTACATAACTATCAAGATACTGATGCAACAGAACCAGTCATAATTACGAGACTATAATATTTTCAAGGTTTTGTATTTATATTGAGAAGCATCGTTAGTATACAATGTTACGTATACTTACTTACATAATTGTGTACTTGTACTGTTAAGTCCGTTATAATAATAACATAGAAACTTGTCCTAAATAGTTTGGAAAGACATAAGTTAGTATCTTCCAACCGTCGGAAAACAAAAGTGACATATTTTTAGATAGTAAATATAAATAGTAAAGGAACATGCGGTAAAATCAAGAATACCCAACACCCAGATGAACGTTACGCCGATAATGTTAAGGAAACGCGTGGGCAGCCCACAAAATTTGCCAAAAACGATAAAACTATCACAATTGAGGTTTGGCAGCACGCAGACGTCCAGGGTCTCAGTGGGGAAGGGAGCGTTACTAACAAGAAAAAAGTGGTATAATCCAAGCTTTCCTGAAGTAATCCCCGTCCATTACTAGAGTAAAGCCGTCAGTTATTTATCAGCAACTATAACTACACAATGGCCAAACCCTACAGCAAGATCAGTTTCGTGGTTATCAGGAATTATGTATGTGACGCTTTTAGTTCTGCAACACCTAGACACGAAGCGATCTAACTTCCTTAACATGTCGTCTCATTTCACCTGCTGCACCGCGTTCGTTATTATCACATAAAATCACGTGCTGAGGACCCTGATACTGCACAGTCTCACCATTACCCAGACTCTGCACGAATGTTGGACAAATGCTTTATCTACTGATGATCTGAAGATAACTATCGCAAAAAAACCGTTTTAAAGATGGATCAATGAATGGACTTGTGTTTGGAGTTAAGTTTTAAGACGAATAAAATTAGCAAGTTTGAAATCATTAAATGTTCTACTACTACAAAAATATATTAATGTGGGTGAATGCCTGGGCTCTGTTCTTAGAAATTCCATTTTTAGTCGCTATAGATTAAAACTTGGTAAAGAAAATGAGGAACCCATAAAAAATGTGTTTAGAGGTGTAATTTGCAAGTTATTGGACCAATGATGTCGTAGGCTACATGAACTACTGTTAAAGGATCTCGGAAACTGTCCAGTAAAAATAGTCATGAAGTTACACATACCGAATGATGATGTTGATGGCTACTATCATTATCTTTACTAAGTGAGAAATGTTTGTAAGTATTTATACGATAAATTTGTACTATTTGTTATGTTTGAGAAGCACTAACGTGGAGATGGCGTAAGTGTTTAAATATATTGTCATGTTGGAACTATTTATCGAATATAGGAGGCTATATATTTTGTTGAATAGTTATAGTATATAATATAAGATAATCTATACTTATAATAAATCTGTAGAGAGGTCAATTCTGTACATGAAATATATTTCCAAAATAACTATCAGGGGGTGATTAGGGATCGATACTGATGCCAAAAATGCAATTAGTAAAATTTTTGTCTGTCTGTCTGTCTGTATAACCGTTATAGAAACAAAAACTACTCGACGGATTTTAACGAAACTTGGTACAATTATTTGTCATACTCCTGTGCTGGTTATAGTATACTTTTCATCAGGCTACAATTAATAGGAGCAGAGCAGTGAAGGGAAATGTTGGGAAAACAGGAGAAGTTACTCCATCTTTTAAGCTTCCGTCGCGTGTGCAACCTTAATGGTTAAAGCTACACAGAAATCATGTATGACGGAAATGTTCTCCTTAAAATTATGTAAAAAATATCCCACGACAGCATATGTCGATCTTTTATGGTTGACTCACAATAACACGTGTAACTCCCGATAGCTTAGCATTTCGAAGCTTTCTCATTATATTTGTCTACTCTTACGTTTATAACACTCTCAGTCGTCCCTAATTAAAAAAGTTAACATTATTAAATATTCCATAAAAAGAATCATAGAAATCGGTATAGAAACACCAAAGTTATACATGAAATACGCTAATAATAAGCCATCATGCGTGAATACTGAATCATGCTATAAGGATTATTTTTGTATATATATAAGGTCGCGAACGCACCGGCAGGCGGCTTGCTTGGCACCTAGAGGCTAGCGAATCACCTAGCGAGTAGCTTCGTAAAACGAACATTCTCTAGCGTTCGCGACCGGCTCCATTTTTGAAGTCCGAAATCCACGCGGGCGAAGCTGCGAGCGGAAGCTAGTATAAGAATATTATAAGAATTTGAATAGTATAAGATTTACTTATATTATTCAAGAATTCAGCAGTAGACAGTTGTAGGCTGATGAGATGAGAGATGAGATATTTTTGAGTCGTAGGTATATTATTATTAAAGGCAATATCTTTTTAATAGACAATTCCTTTTGTAAAATGTGTAGCCAACAGCCAGAAAATGTGCAAGTTTAGTGATCGGTGAGAAAAGTATACCATAAAATACCATCTTCTAAAGAAGGCGTACTAACTAAAAGACCTCAAAGACAAAGATTTGAAGCAAAAAATATGCTGAATCTAAAAAAAAAACATGTGCAATGAATATAAAAGATGATTCACCCATCAATGATGATGTCAATGCTTAGACGTTGGAAGTTAGTAAAATGGATTGGATGGATAGGGGAGTGGAATGTGGGCGTTGATTGAGATAACATTGATGTCACAGGCTCGGATCATAGTAATCTTGCTGTCGACGTGATAACTAGTTGATGTGCTTGAGATAATGTTCATTTTGGATTGATAGTGTTATTACTAGGCGTATAACATCTGATGACTGATCAGGAAAATAAACCTTATAGTGTCGCTACTGTTTATAAGTAGGATTAGTCTTTAGCTTTATGCAAGCGAACTTCTTGTGATATCATTAATTTGTATGAAGATAATTATGGATCCCACACTAAGATATATGATGTTTATAATGATGGTAATTATAGCTTTTTGCGCGCTCGAATGACGTCAAATTCAAATTAATATTCAATAAAGTAAAAAACAAAATTAATGCATTTTCATAGAATTTGGTGAAGCGATTTCATCCAGGCAACCTTTACAACGTCTTTTAGACTAAACTTAAATACAGGTAATAAGCAACCTACTCTAGATTTGTGTATTAGGATTACGGTCTATACGTGATGAAGGCATTGATAAAAAAAAAACAATATTCGTGCCACAACACGATAAAGCTCGTATACTGAATAAAAATATAGGTGAAGCGGAAGTGTGGAGCAGGCAGTGAAGTGTCGATGTAGTACATCACATGACTGCTGGGTAAATAACCCCGGCACAGTATTTTGATAACGCGATGACACGAGCTTTGCAAACGTACAACATTTGCGTCAATACGTGTGTGCACACAGTTTAGCGGGCGCGCGCGAAACAACGCCCGCCATTTTTTGCGAACGAACATCTTGCGTCAATCTTATTAATACATTTAACACTTGGGAGTGTTAATTTTCAATTACTAACTCACGATTTAACGTGTTACACAGGAAAATGTATCACAAGATGTATGTTTAGTGGGAATTTTACTTCGCTAAAAATAAATTTAAAGTCATTTAAGAAATTTGAATAACGTAATCAAATTATGAATAAAGATGATGGAATTGTGGAAGGAATTAAAAGCTATTACGTTTTCGTACATAACGAAGTCTTTTGTTGAATTTTTTTTATTAATTTTAATTACATATACTTTTTAGCTAGAACACAGAATATAAGCGTACGTATTCAAGAACTATTGCGAGGATGTTAGATATTTCTACTTTTATAGCATGTTTGTGTTTTAACGGATATGCTGTCACATTTGATCTTACGAATAATGCAGAGGTATTGAAGATTATTAAAAACTGCTATACTCCTGCGCATATATTGGAAATATCTTTATTATGCAGCCATGACCCAATTATTATAATATAGATTGTAGCAAAGTAATCAATCCTACTTCGATAATCATAATCCTTGTACTTTCGGTCTATCTGTTAGCTCTTTTTAAGTTGGCTCTTTAATATTTTTATGCTAAATTATAAATGGAATGTAATGCGATGTTATTATAGAATTGTCAGGAAAAGGAGACTTGATAGTTCAAAAACGCACTGACAAACCGCTCTTTTATACGGACGACCGACATAACATTTATAGTTAGTTAAAACTAAAGCAGGCTTTTGTACATCATTTACAACAATATAAGTTATTATAAATATATTTTTTTAATGACCAAATGAAGCCAGAAAAGGAATAATTTTTACAAATTAGTTTTTACTTATTAAGATAGTTGATCAATGGGCTATACCCCACTTCTGGCTACGATTGATGCTATTTACCACCTCTGTTCTCCGAATAAATACACAACCCCAAATCCGCCCCTGCATCGAACACATCCACACACCTTGACTGAACGATGACGTAGTGTTTGTACGTTTCGCGAATGCTAAACTCGATCGCTGCGCGGAATACTGATGCCGCTTGAGGACTGAATGCGAATGGCACTGCCTACACGGGTCCTTGGGGCGACGCGCGTCGACTGCCAAACGGCGGTTAATGCGAGCCCGATGGATTTATTGTCGTGCTCCTTTGTGGAGATTTCGAAAATTTTCCTGTTGTGTGGCTTGATTTTGGGGAAATTGGTGAGTTTACTTAGGATCGATTTGTTGGTTGACAAAAGCCGGGGGATTCATGAATAGCTGCACAATGGTGATGAAATTTCAGCGTGCCTCGAATATACAATTGGCGACTGAATTATAAGATAACTGAGAAAAAGTTCTTGAAGTTGTGTAGACTTGTCTACATTATGTATGTAGTTTTAACTACTTAAAGATTTTGAAAGTGAAGTACATTTTTCCTGAAATATAAATACTTATAGGAACCACCTTTATTGTACTATAATTTTATATTTGTAATTACGGGTGCTTAATAAAGTTATTAGGTATGTTATGACAGTTATTATTCTTTATATCGAACACATTTGTTTGGACATTTGAACACAATATACAACAGAAGTTGATAAGAAAATAATTATTTGATTACAGTTAAAATTCCCTGCTCTTAAGATTTAAAACTTGAGTCGTATATGAAGTCGATAAAGTTTTTCTGTCTCTGAATAAGTATCGTTCAACATTTGTGTCATATGTACATTGTCCGGGGCAATGACTTATCTAATAAACTGTGGCTCAGATGCGTCGCATTCCTCGCGCGTTAATTATTTTATCAGCCGCGCTACGGATGCGTCACATGTGATTATGATAACAGATCGCGAGGAATGCTCCGACAATGGTACAACGGATGCTGTCATCGTTTACTTAAGCTTCTGGGCCAAATAAGCTTTATTTTAAACTAACTTTTGCTCGAAGCACCGTCCGTGTATAAAAAAGAATTTCCGGAATTAAAAAAGCCTATGTAGTATTTCAGACTATAATCTATCTCTGTGCCAAATTTCATTCAGATCCGTTCAGCCGTCTTAGGGTGATTGCGTAACAAACATTCAAATTTGCGAATTTATAATATTAGTATAAATACAACTGAATGATTGATTGAAAATTAGAATTGAAAATGGATGGATGATATCTATACGAAAATTATTGTTCTTTAACGACAACTATTTTCAGCTAATTCACAATATGTTTAGTACTTCTTAACAATGTGTGTTATTGTACAGAAAAAATTCTACGCAAAACCTTTTTAAAATGTAATTGTGTTATTTAAGGATTCAGACGATGCAGACTGACTCTATTACATGATAACAGCCCTACCCTACTACTATAGCAACTGCTCAGAATATATTTTATGGATCTGAAAACCTATCAAACAAATGTGTTCCAAAATTGTTGTGGTTTAGTTCTAATAATATATACATACAGATGTTGCGATTAAATTATTTATGGCACTCCTCCAGTTTAGATTTGACATGAGATTATTGTTTTATCGAATATGATGTATGAAATGTGAATCATGTTCATTGCATATAGTACATCCTGGTGTACCAGAATATCATCTTGATAATGTAATCAGAATATCCGAAAAAGATATCGTTATGAAAATATTTTGTGGAATAACATGTTATCGATAATTATGACGTCTATTCAAGTATTGCACAAAATATATTAACAATTACATTCGCTCGTGTGATAGAACTCAACAGGAATTTAGTATGTGAACATCAATCCATTATTTTTGTCATACTTACAGTAACAGGCAAGCGTTGGACTTGTACTCATACAAGTCTTGTGCCTAAGAATTGGCAGGAGTTTTAGTTTCTTCAGCACCATTATATCCAAAATAAATATTTGTAGAACAGATGTATATATTAATTGTCTCAGTTGACGGCACCTGCTTGTTACACATCCTCCACTATATTTTAAGGGGTACTGCCGAAAGCAATTATAATAAAAATCCAAGACAACAAAGAAACTTCAAAAAGTCATTAAAAGAAATGAGGTCATATCAAAAGACAATCCTGTCCACCCTTCCGATCAGATAGCTCGGCTGACAAGGCTGCGCACTTAACCTTGGGCCCAGCTGCGGCGGCAGATGTGCACGGATGGCGTCACCCGCCGCTCGCATCATGAGCCAAGTGGCAGGACGATCACCAGCTACAAAACTTTGTAAGTGGCAGTTTATTTGACGTCATTAATTTATTAGTCAATGGCCAGTTAACAAACAACTCAATACCAACACTGTTAGATAAATTATAGGTGTTCGTCGTCCGAAGTTTGAAAGGAAATGAGGTATGAACAGAGGCAGAATTTAATGTTTCTCTGATAAAAGAAATTGCAAGATTGCCAGCGGTTTTATGTGAAAAACTGTGGTGATGTTTCGCAGTCAGGCTAACCTATTCATGATGCAGACAAATCTGCACAAATCTACCTGCTAAATCCGTGTAGAGAAGGTTTTACTGTAAGTATGAATCGCTATAGTCCGTTAACAGTGGCTTCAAAGGTGCCACATCTAATATTAAAATAAGTCATATGCGTTTAAAAACTATGAAGTACATTCATAGTTTTTAATAAGAAACTTACCGCATCCATAAACATACCAAATTTATCCTCCGCGTCGCCTCGCCCTGTCGCAAAGTTAAGGAAACTACACAAGTGAATAACGTAACATGATGCTTCAATCGTGATGTTATTTTTTAAGCCACTCCTTGACATATAGTTCTAGCAAATAGTTATGTCACGATTGTATAATTTATTTTACTAGTGTGGATTCTTAACAAGAACAACTTACTCTGCAGACATTTAAGACTACTTAGTACACTTAGTATATTTTTTTCCCAGATTTTCTAATCAAATGCATGGCTGTGCATGTTAATGCATATTATATATTTTTTCCGGGCTCAGAGAAAACTTATCTGTCTACCAGCTTTTGCCCGCGGCTCCGCCCGCGTTATAAAGTTTTCCGTTATAAAAGTAGTAGTTTCCCGGGAGCCTATGTTCTTCCCAGGGTCTCAAACTGTCTCCATACCAAATTTCATCTTGATACGTTGGGTAGTTTTTGAGTTTAACACGTTCAGACAGACAGATGCAGCGGGGGACTTTGTTTTATAATATATTTTTAGAACTTTTAAAGTGGAACAATCCCGTCATACATCATTGTTGCATAACTTTAACCGTTAACGCAACGCAGGCAACGGAAGCTCTCAAAACTTATAATTTTCCCCGTTTTTGCAACATGTTTCATTACTGCTCCGCTCCTATCGGTCATAGCGTGATGATATATAGCCTATAGCACTCCAGGAACAAAGGGCTATCCAACACAAAAATATTTTTCAGTTCGAATCGGTAGTTCCTGAGATTAGCCATTACTGCTCCGCTCCTATTGAATATAGCGTAATGATATATAGCCTATAGCACTCCACGAACAAAGGGCTATCCAACGCAAAAAGAATTTTTCAGTTTGGACCGGTAGTTCCTGAGATTAGCCATTACTGCTCCGCTCCTATTGGGTATAGCGTGATGATATATAGCCTATAGCACTCCACGAACAAAGGGCTATCCAACGCAAAAAGATTTTTTCGGTTTGGACCGGTAGTTCCTGAGATTAGCGCGTTCAAACAAACAAACAAACAAACTCTTCAGCTTTATATAATAGTATAGATGAAGCGCAACGAGAAGTTTAAAGTTTCGAGCGCAGATTTCCGTGTCCACTATAATCTGGAAGTTATGCGACAGCATACACATTAAAATAAATTAAACAGGTTAATTGTAGCGATTACAAGGAGGTTGGAAGAGTTTGTCGAAAAAATGGCTCGCACGCGTTAGCTAATACATTAGATAGTACATATTTTACAGGTGACCCATTGTAATAAACATTATTTTCTGGTATATATTTGAAACAGGTTTAAAAGGTGTCCCCTGTAAAATCATACTTTCTGATATTCGACCTAATGCGTGGAAGTCATCGATATTATTCACCCAAAGTTACATCGCTACTTTTCTTTAAAATGGAAGATGACCACAAGAATATGACCAACTGCGAGCTGATCTCAGCTGTAACGGGCTCATCGGTGACGTAATTATTGACACGGCTGTTTGGTGACGTCATCGACCCAGATGAGTAGACGTGACACGATAAGTTTGAATATGATTTCATGGCAATGGACCGTAGTTACGATCTTTGTACACTATAAGATTGGAAGGAAGATTATATAAGGAATATGACACACAATGCAAGACTCTCACTGCTCGCTAGTGAAATAATACCGGATAATAAGTTTTGGACTAGCGACGGTCTACACATGGCAAAACCCTGCTATAGCGGATAGTTTTGAACAGTCACGTATTAGGTTCGGTTACTGTACATCAAGAAAGACGGGTTTGCGGTGTGGGTGTTAATGATATTCACTTACATAAGATGACCAATCCGATATTTTGCTAGCGCTATAAAAAACTGTAAATATATCCAGTGGATCTCCAACCCCGACTTGTATTTACGGCCCCGTATATCTTTCAACGCGCGTCGGTATTGTCTGTAACATTAGAATAATGATGCAATTTTTGTTCTTCGAATAAACCAGGTTTACTGCATTTGATGTGAGATTATTATTTATATTTAACGATTCGATGATGCGATGGATGCGCACTCGGATGAAATAGACCGTTTGTAAAGATATAAAAGCTTCTAAATGTCTGGATGTCTGCTGCTTGTAATAGAAAGTTGTAAATTTTATTCGTGTAAGAATTTCGGAGAAATCAGCTCCATTTTAAAAAAATCTAAATTATTGTCATCACGTGATATAATTGAGTTTTATTTGTTTGCCAAATTCCATATCCTTATGACATCTTGCTCCATTGACTGGCATACGCTTGGGTGTTACACAATAAACATTCGAATAAAGTATCCAACAATTCAGATACTCCAAAAATAAGTATAATTTAAAAATGGCCTGCCTCATTAACAACGACGCTATCCTAAATTATTAATCTCCGAAATATAAAAAGTATGTCTTTAAAACTCCTATAATATGATACCTATCAGTATTAGCCTGGTAATTGGCAGTCGCGTGACGTCCACCCAAGCGAGGAGCAGCAGGTTGCGTAAACGAGGATGTGGGATCAGGTGTGGATTGCGTAACAGCCGCTATTGTACCAGACGCTGCCCGCTTGTTGTATCAGCTGTGACTCAACTATACTAACCTCAATATGTTGGTATCGATGGTATTCATTTAATAAAAGATGTTTCTGTAGCGTATATATAAGTAGGTCGTCTGGTCTCAGACGATTCCTATATACTAGTACTAGCTAACTACGTGTTAAGAATAAACTAGAAAAGTCATTTGTAAACATTTAAAACGTATATTTTCATGGATCTATTCACTTTATGGATTCGAGGGTTAAGATTGCTCATAGGAATCGGCTAGTCCATAAACATCAACATCGCAATACTAATGAAATCTATACGTTACCGGTTTTAAATAGTGGACTACTCTTGTAAGTCTTTATGCTGTAGCAAAAATACTATAAGAGAAAACATTAATGCTAATATTGTGAGCAGTTCCATTAAATGCAGTGACGCCACCTAAAATTTTGAATTACATTGAAAACTACATTACTGCACTGCAGTTAAGTACCTACTCATCATTAATTATCGTGTTACATGTTAACTCTCGTAATGTTCATTCATCACCCTAGATACATTGTCTGTTAGAGTCTGTGGTAGTTTAATAGTACTACTTAATACCACATGCTCAGTTACTAGTTGAATTCCAAATTTAGCTAGTACTTAATATAAATGAAGGTAATATAAATGAAATAATAATAATATAAATGAAAACTCGTAAAATACGACAGTAGTTCAAAAAATAAAGAAGTTGCCGCTACTTCGCTCCTTTTTATGAACCTTATTTAAGTGACTGTGCATTTTCGTTAAAGTCATAAATCATTCATTGTGAATCATTATCCTAAATAAAAAGTTATATTGCCACTATTAGTTAATTTAAATACATTACAAGAAGCTATGAGAGTTGAAAACGAAAGGCCATAACAGTCATATTTCTTCAAATGGAGCAAACGCGAAACAACAAAGCAATAACTGCCGTTACGAAGGTAAAAGTGAGTTGTAAGCTTTTTGTTTACACAAATCCTTTCACGGATTCCGTTATCCTTTTACAGTTGACCGGCGAACAAGATGAAAGGAAACCGATATTGTAACTAAATAAAAGGCAACATTAAGTGACGAATTATTCTTTTAAATTAAGTAATTATAACACGTGGATACAAATTGTAGGTACATTTTCAGTTGCAAAAAAAACTCATGCAAGAATTAAATAAATTGTATCAGATATTTTACTTTTTATCTTTGTGTGTGTAATCGTGAAACGCTAATCAGTGCTAATGCGAGTGAATCAGACGTCTCACAATTATCGGAACTAGTCGCATTGCGCGCCTGATCTTTTCGGGCTATGACCAATCTACTATACTATCTATCTCCCTATCTAACCACCTATTTGCATATTATATCTTCTCTTCCTCCTATCTATCCGTATCCATATGTCTTCAATTAATCTCTACATTCCTTTCCCATCGGGCTGCGAATAGTAAAAGCGGTATTGTATTCATAGAAATCTCGCAGCTATACGTAGCATTGAATATATTTCGGTATAAAGACAACAATACATAAAGACAAACAAACAGTAAATCACAACCGGCCGGCATAGAAACTATTATTTAACAATTACAACGGTCTTGACCGTTCTCTTATTGTAGATTCTACTGACGTCATGAACAAAGCTTTTTTGGAGCTTTCACTACAATAAAAGCTCTGTGCTTATTGTATTATATAGTGCTAAAAGGGAAAGCTCGCCGTTATATGGTTTCTTAGAATTAGTGTATTTAGTTACATTGTAAAGTTTTTTTACCCGGAAGATGGTTCAGAATACCAATAAACTAATATACATATTTATAGAAAACGAAATATTTACGTAAGATGTAAGCGACATAATATATTCAGCAATAGACTTTAAAAGGACGAATTTTTCATTTCATGATTTATTGGAATTAAAAAATAAGATTACGGTGGCCAATAAACACTTTTGTTAAGATTTAAGACCCTATGAAAAAACTGATTCCTACAGCTGAAGGTATTTTTGTTTTAGGTTATTTAGGCGATAACCATTTAAAATCAGATGGCATACATCAATATTCCCTTCTATTTGTTTTTAGCAATAGCATCATGATTGCGTAATTATCTGACCTCACGCCGCCGCTCGAACAGTGAATATCCAAAACATGTTGATAGATTCGTGAAAATTATAGCAGAATTCAGTATTTATAGTTGACATTGATTTGCGATCAATAAATCGGCGCTAACGTGCTGAATATATCGCGGGATCGTTTAACATCTCTCACCACGTCCATTATCAACAACGTACGATTCCGCTACAGCTGTGTTGCGTCATCGCAGTTTTTCATGTACCCTGCGAGCGGGCCGGCGTGTTTACGTTCGGGAGCCTTGGCACTGGACGCCGACGCCGTGACGTCACACCGCCGCCACAGTGCACCGCCATCAGAAGGTCGGCTGCTCGCTATTATGCTCTGATTAAGGTTCTTGACCTGGTTCATTCTATTACGTATTGTGTCAACGACAAAGCGAATCGCCCTTCAGTGGCGATCTTTTGTTTCTTACGCTGCACTCTCGTATTCAAGAGTCCATCGGGTTAGATATCACGGCTTTGTCTATTTCACCCGTTCAGCAGTGTGCATACACTTTTGTGTTCTGCTTTGGAAGATTCTTAATTAAATTACTTATTGTGCGACTTAATATCCAAAGTGTCAAGGCGACGAGTGCTATGTAAAACATTGTAATTTGATTCTTGAACTTAAGAGCGGTACTGGCGGTGCTGTTTATCCCATAAATATAGGATATGCTTGCATGGCGTATTCTGTTTATGGAAAAGATTTGGTATCTCGTCGTTGGTTGTCACGGAAAAACAACGTTCAAGTTTCCCTTCCTTAGTTAATTAATATTTCCTCTACCTCGTTAACTACATGCTAGATGTTTCAATTTCTTTATTTTGGTGGAACCAAACAATTGAAGTAACACATGGCTATTGGTAAATTTAATTTGAAATAATTACAAATAATCATTTAATGACATTGCAACCAAACAAAGCTTTAGGAACTATAACGGATAGCAGTTGAAATTGAACATTATCACTCTGGACCTCCCGACACTGGCCGTCCAAACGTCACAGTCACAATGAATCAGTCTGAGCACATTGTTCATTAAGTCCCAAACTTCTAGGAATCATCCACTTCCCGCGTCTCTAGCGAGTTCTGGTTAATGTGTCAGCCGGTCGGTGATGAATGCCGTAAACTTTAATACAAATACAATGTTATAAAATGAGCGGTTCATATGTTGATAGAAGCTAAAAGTGTGGTTGAAAAATCTTAAAGACTTTATTATGAATTAACATTTGTAATTAACGTATGGGAGTATAATCTTAAAACGACCAGGCTCTTGGATAAACGAAAAAACAATGCTATACTCTGGAACATTTTATATAACTGATAAACTAAAAAACCCTAACTCCACTATGATTCAAGTTGGTGTAGTGGGTATCAACTATGTATTAGAGACTTTTGGTGACACGACATACAGACATGAAACGATTATTCATGATCCTGTTTACTACTAGACATTTAGTTAACAATGTTGATCAGACAAAACAATGTAACATCGATTCCCAAACTAGTACGATCACAAGAGATCAACAAATATCCGTGTTCATGGTTATACAAACAGAGTTTCTTCGAACGCTTACATATATCTAATTCGGCTGAGTTGCGAGTCATCCTCTCTTACTCGAACTAACGAACGAATTATTTTAAAGTAATGGCTTCTAATATGAATAACGGGAGAGGTATGGAGTGACGAGGTGAGGCCTTTAGATAAGTCTGCAAGATATGCGGTACTCACTGTTCCAAGTAAAAGTACGTGTTCAAATTTACCACTTACTAGAGCGGTATAGAGATCCATAGCTGATCATGCTTATACGATGAAAAATTTATAGGTATTTGATATGTCGCAGTACGTTAGGGTGATGAATTACAGGCGGAAAGCCTCATTAGATGTAGAAGCCCGTGCCCGTGCCTCCTGGTAGTAAAACAAATGCAATAAGAGACTGTCGTTATAACTCTAGCTTCCAAATATTACGTACGTATTCTTAATAACAATATACGTAGAACTCTGCCCTCGTGAACATTTCCAATAATCGTTCAACCCGCTATGGGATTAAATTTTTGCAGAAATTTTCCAATTAACATTAACCTGACAGTTTGATGAAATATCGATTCCAACAGATTCAAATTACGTTTAGCCCAATATCCTCGGTGTAACGGTCCGCCGGCGTCGTGCGTAATGTCCTTGACAGTGGTGGTGTGACGTCAAACGGACGCTATTTTTGTGCACCGGCTCATAAACATGTGTATTTCCTATTCATACGAAACGATTTGCTGTAAACTATGATACATTTATTTGATGGGAGATGTAAGATTTTGATAATTGTGAGGCGATTTGTATGTTTCATTTATCTCCGTCTCTATTTCATAGAAGACGTTGACATATGAACTCACACAAAGGAATTGCAAGTGTGTTGGTCATCATCTGAAAAGAAGAATGGATAGTAGAAAGGGAAGGGAGGGAGGAAGGGAAATCAGACTTTTGGTTTTCTCAGAGGGTGTGAAGCTATGCAGTAAAGTTGGTTTACTTTTTTTTTTATATAAAACAGTATTAACACCTCAATGAAGCCGGAAATACCTTTGAAATTCATTCTATCTAGTCGTTGCGGAATACTGAGGATCATGACCACAGCAGGCTTCGATTGTAAGGGATCTCTAGCTGTCTTTGTTACTTGCAACGTCAAGTGCGACTTTTAGTTACAGTAACACAGTAAGTATATCTCTAGTTTGAAATTGTGTGATATTAAATGGCAATAAATACAAAAAGTGGTATAGACCCGATTATATATTAAGATAATCTTGTGTTATTTGCATAAAATGTACTCTTGTTCACACAATACCTCGGACCGAAATAAAAACGCATCACACAATATTCATATCGTTGCAGAGGTACAACCCGCGGCCTCTCGTTTTACAGCTAACTCACGGAAGCTGGCAAAGTTGCCAATACCTTCAATATTATGTTTGTTGGGACCTTTTAAAAAATATGATGTTAATAAGTGTTCAGGATATTTTTTTAAAGAAGCCACATACTCGAGAATCATAATTTAGCAATTCATTTACAAGTAAATTTTAAAAACGTTGTTAGTTGCTTTGACCTATTTAATTTTTTTTCAGCCACTATATATTCTATCATATCTATCGCCCTATCTTCACCATTCTTTGTCAAGGTACCACTAGGTGTCATATCCTGGTAGGCAACGGCTTGGCTGTGCCACTGGCATTGCTTTAGTCCAAGGACGACGTATGTTGCTTTTCATCAGGCGGACCGCTCGCTCGTTTGCCTACTAAGGCCATATAAAAATATCGTCATGACCTTAACTAAGTGTTGACCTAGTATTAAAATAGTTTATAATACGTTACGTATTCAAGTTTTACAGCCTTTTAATACCAGTCATAATTAAGATAATTTAAATAAATCAATGGACGGTATCCTTGGGATAAAATACGTGTTATAAATAAAATAAAGAATCAATAACATATATAGGATTTACGTGTACCGCATGTTAACAAATTAAAACCTGAAGGCCAGAGGAAACTTTATAGTTGTCAATAAATATTGGATGATGGGCCTGTTCGTAATATGTTATTGTTGGTGAATATGAGATTGTCATTAGCTGTATACCTAAGTGATAGCGTGCGAAACGTTAATGAAAAGTATGAAAGGATGCATTTTCATGATCCTAACATCTCGGGGATAGAAACTAATCTTGGAAGAAAAGATTTGCACCACTAAACAGCATTAAGTCAGTGTGCAGGGCTATCGTCTCAAGAACTCCTACAGAAAGTTGGAAAAAGCCTTTAGGAGTTGTAACGTAGAGTAAAGATGACCAAAGGAAAGGATGACTTTTAAAACACTATGAATAAGATCTAAAAATTTAAAATCCTTGAGTTAACGAAAAGATATAAAATGAATACCTCGCTTCATCGCGAAAAGTTCAATCGTGTTACATAGTGGCAACATTAAAACAATTTATTTCGATAACAAACCGGCTACTTAAACAATTTATAAATATTCAGTGGTACGGAAATGTGCTGAATTAATGTGGTTTTGCAAGAGGCTATTGGAAAAATACGTTTCATTTATAATAACACAACCATGGAGGCTGTGAATCAGCAATGTTGAGCAAAAACTCTGTGATATATCGACGGAGTAATATGCAGCGGAGGCCGGTTTAAAAACCGGTCGCCAAGCTGGTTACGTGACCGCGTAAGTGTAATAATATTGACTGTGCACACTGCCGAGTGCCGACCGATACTTTATGATCAAATCTTTGTTATATTTACCAGTCTTGATTATGAAGTAACCATTCCATAAACACTGTGTTGTGGCGTCGTAACATGTAGTAGAAATGTGGTTACTGGGCAGGAAATTGAAACTGTAATTTTAGATTTAAGAAATTTTTGAGGTTCTCACTTCTGATATTTGTGCCCGATGACTGATGGTCATAATATTCGGTTGCTGGATTAAGATAAAGAAGGAGTAAAGGGGCGGGATAATTGTTAGCGTAATACTAACAAAAGCGTAGAATCAAATGAAAAAACCAAAACATTTATAAACGAATATTTATAGTACATAATATATAATAACAAAGAAAACATAATAACTTTTTCACTATAACAAATACTCTGTGCTGCTAACAGATGTGTTAGACAGAACCTGTTATTTGTTATTCTTCTACTACATCTAAGCATAAGGTATTTTAATTCCGCGCCATTACATGCAATAGTTTTTGCTACGTAAGCCGGCTCCAATAGCTTAAGTACCATACCATCTCACGATGCTAAGAATGCAAATAATAGATAAGTTTTTATTGCTTGTTAACTACCAGTTCTTCCAGCTAATATGTGCTGGTGGCGGTATCTTTGTCCATACAATAAATATTGACAAGGCCCATCAACCAGAACACCATCAATATTACGCATGTCTTTCGAAATGTAATTAGTAAATAACTATAGTGTCAAACATATAAGGTCCTCTTCTCCATAGTTCTTAGTTTACCAAGTCGTTTAAGGACCAGAAAGAAAAAAATCAGTTATTGAAAAACAATGCTAAATACTTTGGAAATAAAAAAAATGAAACTGTCATATTGTATAGATAACCAAGAACGTTTTTGGTGTAATATAATGATAGACAAGATTATGGAAAATGTTATAAACCAGTTAATAGTCAAGAATACAACTCTTTTTCTAAATGCTCATGTTTGTTTCCTTATTTAGAATTTAGCAAACATACTTATAATTCTCCATTTTATGTAATGGAAGCTACGTTCAACGGTTATTGAACTAAAGTAGTGTTCTCTCATTTTGGATGATGAAAACAAGCATTTTTTTTTAATACGTGGCATACTTTCATCTGGCAAGAATGAGACAATATCTAACAAACAGAATGCAATAGTATTACTTCATTGCTAACATTTAAGTTATAGTGAAATAAAACCCAGTCTTTATGTTCGTCCATAGCAGCTTGTCTCATTAGCGTCATCACGTCGAGCCCACACGCGCGGCTTCCGTAATCACCATGAATCAACGTAATTTACTCAAATACTACAATATTATATTTTCGAAAATTTGTTAGTTACAATACAAAATATTAATAACTTGCTTTTGTCCGAGCTTCGCCTGCGTGAAAGAGTTTTCCGGAATAAAAGTCCCGCTATATATTTTCCCAGAAAAAAAAAATATCCTGTATCTTTCCCATGGCCTCTAACTATCTTCATACCAAATTTCATTGTAATCCGTTTTATCAAGTTCATACGAAGGTAGCGTTGTTTTATAATAAGGATAAACCTGTGCATAATATTATAATTTCGTTGGGGGAGTTATATCTTATATAGCTTTTGCCCGCGGCTCCGCCCGCTTTATAAAGTTTTTCGGGCTAAAGTTTTCCGTTATAAAAGTCACGCTATATATTTTCCCGGGAGCCTATGTTCTTCCCAGGGTCTCAAACTGTCTCCATACCAAATTTTATCCTAATACGTTGGGTAGTTTTTGAGTTTAACACGTTCGGGCAGACCGATGCAGCGGGGGACTTTTGTTTTATGATATATTTTTGTAGAACTTTTTAAGAGGAACAATCCCGTCATACATTATTGTTGCATAACTTTAACCGTTTACGCAGCGCACGCAACAGAAGCTCTCAAAACGAATAAATTGTCCCCGTTTTTGCATCATGTTTCATTACTGCTCCGCTCCTATTGGTCATAGCGTGACGATATATAACCTATAGCACTCCAGGAACAAAGGGCTATCCAACACAAAAATATTTTTTCAGTTCGAACCGGTAGTTCCTGAGATTAGCGATTACTGCTCCGCTCCTATTGGGCATAGCGTGATGATATATATAGCCTATAGCATTCCAGGAACAAAGGGCTATCCAACACAAAAATAATTATTCAGTTTAAACTCCTAGTTTCTGAGATTAGCCATTACTGCTCTGCTCCTATTGGTCATAGCGTGATGATATATAGCCTATAGCACTTCACGAACAAAGGGCTATCCAATACAAAATGAATTTTTCAGTTCGAACCGGTAGTTCCTGAGATTAGCCATTACTGCTCTGCTCCTATTGGGTATAGCGTGATGATATATAGCCTATAGCACTCCACGAACAAAAGGCTATCCAACGCAAAAAAGAATTTTTCAGTTTGGACCGGTAGGTCCTGAGATTAGCCATTACTGCTCCGCTCCTATTGGGTATAGCGTGATGATATATAGCCTATAGCACTTCACGAACAAAGGGCTATCCAATACAAAATGAATTTTTTAGTTCGAACCGGTAGTTCCTGAGATTAGCCATTACTGCTCTGCTCCTATTGGGTATAGCGTGATGATATATAGCCTATAGCACTCCACGAACAAAAGGCTATCCAACTCATAAAGAATTTTTCAGTTTGGACCGGTAGGTCCTGAGATTAGCCATTACTGCTCCGCTCCTATTGGGTATAGCGTGATGATATATAGCCTATAGCACTTCACGAACAAAGGGCTATCCAATACAAAATGAATTTTTTAGTTCGAACCGGTAGTTCCTGAGATTAGCCATTACTGCTCTGCTCCTATTGGGTATAGCGTGATGATATATAGCCTATAGCACTCCACGAACAAAAGGCTATCCAACGCAAAAAGAATTTTTCAGTTTGGACCGGTAGGTCCTGAGATTAGCCATTACTGCTCCGCTCCTATTGGGTATAGCGTGATGATATATAGCCTATAGCAATCCACGAATAAAGAGGTATCCAACGCAAGAAGAATTTTTCAGTTTGGACCGGTAGTTCCTGAGATTAGCCATTACTGCTCCGCTCCTATTGGGTATAGCGTGATGATATATAGCCTATAGCACTCCACGAACAAAGGGCTATCCAACGCAAAAAGAATGTTTCAGTTTGAACCATTAGTTCCTGAGATTAGCCATTACTGCTCTGCTCCTATTGGTCATAGCGTGATGATATATAGCCTATAGCACTTCACGAACAAAGGGCTATCCAATACAAAATGAATTTTTTAGTTCCTGAGATTAGCCATTACTGCTCCGCTCCTAATGGGTATAGCGTGATGATATATAGCCTATAGCACTCCACGAACAAAGGGCTATCCAACGCAAAAATAATTTTTCAGTTCGGACCGGTAGTTCCTGAGATTAGACATTACTGCTCCGCTCCTATTGGGTATAGCGTGATGATATATAGCCTATAGCACTCCACGAACAAAGGGCTATCCAACGCAAAAAGAATTTTTCAGTTTGGACCGGTAGTTCCTGAGATTAGCGCGTTCAAACAAACAAACAAACAAACAAACTCTTCAGCTTTATATAATAGTATAGATATGTAATTTAGATTTTAATAACCTACTATCACAAATCTACTTGGTTTTACCTTAGTATTAAAGTGATATAACTCTACGTGATGGAGCAATACATTTAAACATCTGGATAATTATAGATATAGAACCTTTTTGCTAATGTAAGTGATAAGCCTATTTTACTTTTGTGTATTGCTTTTATCAGCTTCATCGTGATGATCAATAATAACTAATATGCTTAATGTTAGTGCATTAATAACAACGGTTTGGAAATTGTTGTTCAAATATATGCAATGTATTTATTCGTGTTTCATTTTAAATATTTTACGTGTACACACGGAAATACAATAAAAATATCAGAGAATGAACACTTAATGGAATTTTTGGGGTAAATTCTTACAGACACCAAAATAGAGAGACAAGAAAAGGATTTAAGATATACAATCTTTTCATTATTATTAGCATAGTACCAAGGAACCTAACCGCATTCACAAAACGCGGTATTCACGCCAACAAAATGATTAATATGAACCCGACCAGTCACAAATACATCGTCACAATTAAAACCAGTACCAGCAAGTATCAACTGGAGTTCTGTTTAAAAATAACGAGTTTCGCTGTAATGGTGCAAACGAGTTCTCTCGTGCCGGTTAGAAGTCAAGTTACTCACATCAACAAGGACATTAGTTCCACACTCGCACGTTTGGGCATTCGCTTATTCATGGCCCGTTCTATATTTAGTAATAACATTTGATCCGGCTCGGCTAACGTGCCGACAAAAAACGTTTCGTTTCCTTCATTTATCTCGAGTAAATGCGTGCCGACAATCTCTTTCTGCGCGTGTTAAATGCACCTGTTCGGCACAGTTTTTACTGAATTGAAGGCTGTTTGGTGTTACGTGGTCTTTGCCCAGTGTACGATTTTTGGCTTAGGCAGTAAGGCTGCGTAATATTCTCTATGACTCAGTATTCACCACGTCATACCTTTACAAAAGGTGGTGATGCTGTCATCATCGTTTAATTCTGCATCTTTTAATCCAAATTTTGTTACTGTTTTTGTACTTACAACTTGGTGACTTGAAACACAAGCCTTGCCTACATCAGGCGCCATTCTCTTTAATACATGTATGTACTTTTAATAGTAGCATTTAATGTGGTGATGAGATAAAAATAAAAATAAATAAATAAAAAAATTGTCATCTGTTACATGTAGTATGGCATATTTCTGCTATGAAGTTTAAGTTTATTAACAGTAAATATTCTTACTGCGGTCCATATTACTAAAACGCCGATATTGTATTGTGATTGCAGCAAGTAAAGTAATACTTAACTATGGAACATCAGTTCTTCAAAGTTATTCTCGCAACGTTTAGTCTAACCATGCCTCGTCTCAATCATCTCAACATCAGACTGTATGAATGTGCAAACTGTGATAAAACAGCCAATATTGGTTCACAACGTCTTTATATTTCGTATACCATCTAAAAACAAATTGTAAATACGAATTTTAAATTCACCATTCTCATAAGATATTAATGAATCAACGCACTTGAGTATAACGTCGGATATTCTAAATATTTCTCGCGCGGTACGGAAAGGTAATACAATTGGCGCGGCGCCAACGTTCTCCTTATTCCTTGACATTGCGATACTCTTTCACTAACTCACATTATGCTGACAGCGAGCCTCGTGACGTCATTTGGCATCGGCTCTTGTGCACAGTTCAACGATGATCGATTTCGTAATCCATTGGGTTTTTACATACCATCATGATGGTGGATACATGTATGTCAGTTTACATTGTACCAAATCGTGGTTTGCACAATACTGCTATCTTCTTCTATTATAACACGATTTTGACTATAAAGTCTTATCTATCTGTCAAATTCAGAGTTTCCTATGTTTTACAGTGTGGATTGTTTCAAATCACATGTAAACATGTTTTTTTTATTTCCCAAAAATATGTTTACATAACAAGATCTTGATTCCTTGGCACCCAAACTAAGTTTACGATATAAATATTCTATCATACATAAGTCTTTTGCTGACAGTCCTAAAACGTGTAATTTGTAGATCTCATACCGTCTGCTATACCGTTAACAAATTACAAACGGTTGGAACCGATCGACCTTAAGTTAATTAAGGTACCTACGATTTGCCTTCGGTCTATAGATTTCAATTATAACTGGTATACAGTGGACCTCGGGTAGGAAATTACCATTCCAAGGATTTAATTGGACTTGGGGATTTCCTCGCTGTGTTTACCTTCGTATTAAGAATAAAACAAATATATTCGTAGCGCTAAACCGGCATTGGTTTTTACTTTTGCCATACCCACCAATAATGGTAAAACAAACGATGCTTGAGAGGTCTTAAATGTTTACTTCCAGCTTTAAAGAATAATGTCACATAGATTTTAATTTAATTATAAAGTAAAAAAAATTAAATGTGCAACAGTGAAACACAGTTGCAAGCCTAATGTGTATATAAAATAAGATTTAACGATATTTAATCACATTGCTGAAGTGATATCTTTGTATAAGTACAATGTGAACAAGATATAGTAATTATCTTAAAACTTATATACATAATTCGCTAATTAAATTATGAAGAATATATAATATACTTACTAAACAAATTAAAATAAATAATGGCACTCACTACAAATTACAACATAAACAGAATATAAAGATATCTTAGACTAGATGGTTTTGAATCAACAAACCATGTTTTTTTGCAAACGAATGTCTAGATTTGTATTTAAATATAACCTTTGATTCAACCTAGAATACACGTGTAACCGATTCTGAACGGCTTTTTTAGAATCTAATGTGGATTTTTTTTGCGGTGATCAAGTTTCTGTCAAGGTTGGTCATTTGATTTTAATGTATGTACGTTTGTACATAAATATAGATGTTTCAATGCGAATAAGCAAGAGTGTTTGGTTGCTAAAGATTGAATTAGTGGAGAAGGTCAAGAAAGAATATGGTGAATTAATAGAATAACGCTTTAAAACGTAATAACGGAACGAAAAAACTACCAAGATTCACAAGATTGTATTCACAAAATACTAATGATAAATTTTGTAACCTATAAAAGCTACTGAAGTAGAGTTATAGAGAATCTTGTTTCACTATTTACTAGTTTAGTTTTGGTTAGACGGAGTAGCTGGGTGACAAAGAACGAGATCGATAAATCAAAGCAAACATGTTTTTAGATTTTACATTACTAAATGTTTTTATTTAAACAATAGTGGTGCACCCACACAGGTTAAAAGTTATAATATTAGTAAAAAAAAAAATTGTTTATATTATTTTTGATAAATCAATTTCACTATCGAAAGACATTTTTACTTTTCTCAGAGGAGTTTCCAAGTCACGAATGCTGGAGACACAATCTTTTGGAATAGGTAATATTTTTTTAGCGGTGATAGCTTCGTAAGCAGATCTCCATCTTCTGATTATTACTCCACTTAAAAAAAAAAAAAACACGTTTTTACCAGCATTAATTTGCTCTAAGTTACTAGTCATCTTAACTTAATTGCTATTCATGACATCATAACATATCATAAGGTAATGAGTTTATAACAGTTACTTATTGTGGTAGGTATACTTTATAATACAATGTTCTGAATGCTTCTATCAGACGAGTAATGTATGACGTCATTTATTTACATAAGAAATAATCGATAAAGCGATCACTACGCAGTAAACCAAACCCTGACACCAGCAGAGACAGTTGCAAGATGTATATATTGTAATGCAAGATGAATTCACCAGATTACCTTGTACTTACAACAGCGTACCCAGTTACGTCACGCATTGCGAGATCTTCTGACCTCAGTCCCAAAACAGAATTTAATTAACGAGTCAGTGGCTTGATGAACCATGTCTACGTTTATCTTACGACGTAATTAATTATAATAATTTTTGCCATATACACAAACATATGTCTTTATATTTATGTCTACGAATCTAGCAACGAATGCAACCAGTGGTCGATGAATTGCCTGACAGTGAGCAGCTTTGCACTTTTGTGTCACTATTTACCCTTGCAGTAAGTTTATTTTTGGTAAGACATCTAGTCCAATGTTATTTAGAGGAGTCCCTCTACAGGAAATATGATTCGCGGTTCTACATCAATCGCTTCCGAAAACTACGCAGTTCCAGCATTCAGAGGCTGTTTTAATAATGGAATAACAAAGTAGTTAAAAGTAACACTAACAAACGCCCTTCAACACTAAGTAAAATATCCACAAAAGCCGTTACAAATATCCATAAACTTTGAAACAATAAAGACATAAAAATTATTGTCTGCCAAAGTACATAATATTACCACATATTTTGCCCAAAAATATTGAGTATTGAGTACTGCCCTGTAACCACTAACCACAATTATTTTAGCACAAACTTCTACTAGGTAATGTTGATCTTCAGCTTCATTAAGGCCGGCAGATCATCTTTAATTCTTCCAGTACAGTGGGTGTATATGGACGTCGCAAATCAACTTTACACCATTTTAATTCTGTGATTAAATTATCGTGCAGTTACAATCCAGCATCCTGTACTTCCTCGTCTTCTATCTGATCAGAGTTCGTGAAAAGACGGACCTGACTAAAGCGGCCTACATCCATCTAGTTCTTGCAGCTTTTATCAATAGTACTACCTTTACTAATAATTTTATTAGGTACATTTAAGTAAATTTAAGAGTGAAACTTTTACTTCATATTAGTTTCGTGTAAAATTTATGTCATTCCAGTCCAAGAGATCGACTCATACTATAAAAAAACTGGTTTACTCCATACCTCTACCATATATTAAGTCGTAATATCTTTAATACAACAAAAAAAAAACAATAAACTACGATACCATGCCGAAACTTCGCAGTACATTTCACGAAACCACTTGAATTCCCAAATTGGACGAGATCGATAGCGATTGTTATGAAAATTTGATTGCTTTAAATGATCACGCCACGGACCTGATACTCGTTAGACACGAAATGCCAGACGTTGTGCCAACAGACAACTGGTATAGGTCAAACAACACCGTTAGAACTTAGAAAGGTTTCATTATTAATTTAAACGCACCATCAAGCCTTTAGATATCCAAGGGGAAGATAGGGTTTAATGTTTGGAGCAACGATATGAACGTAGTTTCTATTTGTATGATGACGTCAAGTTATTAAGGGTGAAGAGTACTAAGTTTACTTACTATTACGTTTTTACAAAACGGTCAGGCAGCGGGTTCGCAATATAATGAAGTTGTATACTAAATATATTGAGATTAATTCCTAGTGTTTGAATGTTTTTTAATCTTGGCACTGTATTATGAGGACTTAAACGTAAGTCGAGACCTGAATATCTCCAACCTAGACTAATAAGGCAATTATTTTTTTAATTTAATAGAAAATGGATTAATCACGCTTACTGATTAAATAAAATAATTCTATAAATTTATTAGTTTAATAGTTGCCAAATATTATTTAGTTAATTAGGTTTAAAGCATACCTATGATTATAATCAGAATCTAGAAATATTCTTTTTGTTTTCTAGTTAGCTAGCATTTATGGATTGTGTTATTGGTGCCCTGTGCAACGCAGTGCGCTGAGCTGTTTTGAATGAGAAAGCATTTAGCATTAGTATGATAGGTATATCTGTTGTAAGTTCTATTAGTAAGTATTAGTATTAGGTCTAGAACATGTGAGATTGAAAGTCCCTCGTAGTTCGAGCCATCTGCAACTAGACTTATCTGAAATTAGGACTAAGTGTGTAACAATTCACTCTATTTATTATTGTTTAATCAATGTAACATATTTCTTCTATAAACTAAACTGTTCCCATTGCCATATATAGCCACATATCGTCGGGTACAGTGCAATACCGCACTAGTAAATATCGCGTGGGTGAATAAAAAACACTAATTTAGATCGATATATAACATACAAAGTAATCATCGATACATTCAGCTTTAACTCTGCCATGTTTTTTGTAACTAACGCAGTAATTACCAATGCTACACCGGTCATCGCGTTACAGAAACAAATGAACTCCCAAACTTTGCCCTAATCAAAGGGCGCGCGTCACTGCTTCGTCGCACGCAGGTCGAGCGTCGTGGGCGGATCCACGTCATGACCCTTGAGAGCCCTTCGGTACCCACGTGAATCCCACGTAGTACTTGCACGAAATGTCAATAACCGCTTTTAGGCGTAATACTTAGGATAATTTTGAAATTTTGTTGGTCAATGGAGTAGTACCTATACATTTTGTATCCTGATGTGATTGTGAACATAATTTTGACTAACTGGTATATCAGGGCCCATCTCTCGTCAGTTGACATTACATTGTTGATTCCGAATCTCGTGTTATCCAAAAAGGTGGGACTTATTAAAATTAAAAACAAGAGCTTACAAGAATCAAATAATCTAGTCCACGTCATAATATTATGGTTTTAAGTTTTCAATAAATAACTTACAAAATATACTTAGTTAATATCCAAATTCATTTACATTCCACGTCTTACAAGATCATTTGTGGTGCAACAAACTGAAATGCAACGATATAATGTCATGGTAGTGCACTATACTTGCAAAAGACACCCACTTTGCCGGAATAAAAAATAACCTTAACCGAAGTCGAAATATAGGTCACCCATAAGTGTTATTACCACTTGAATACAACATTGTAATGATGCAACAACAATATCTCAATGAAACAGAAATGTTCAGCAATATAAATATTTAATGTGTTCGGTACGTGACTTTACTCGCATACTTGATCTGTTTGTACGACGCTAATGGCCACCAACTACCGATATTAATGTTGTGAAATTAGTTAAACATAACTATAACACGCATAATATAAGAACAATTAAAGAATAACAGCTTTTGAAGAACTTCAGAACTTGCGAGAGATTATGGTGAGACATCTCTATCACCACCTAGCAATCGAGTCTACTAACGTACCGTATAAACCTAACCCAATGAGGCAATCAGATCTATCTAATTAGATGAAGGTAATTAATTGGATTCCCATTCTCCATACATCATTAGCAGTATTTATGCCCCTGTGTACAGCGACATGTCTGAGATAATTATAAGAGTGGCGCGATCCATTAGCGTGCATTATCCACATAGCTTATCCGCCATTACTCTAGATCCGCTCTGTACGTACCACCTTAGCTATTGATACGTTTACAAGATTGCTATATGACTATGCATTTGCAGTACTTATAAATCTTTGTAGTTATATTTTTTCTAGACATTACGGATAGCGACCACCGTACACAATCTGTTAAAACCTGCCACAGTGGCCCATGTAAGTGTGTCGCGTTTCGGGATCAGCCTGTGTATATCAGGTTCCAACAGGCCGGCATAATTTTGTCGATTGCCGAAGGGTAATCATCTCTCGTCAGCCATAGTCTATTGGACCCCCTTTCCACTTATCATCAGGTGCACTGGGGCCATTATGCGTGCAAGTAAAAAATAAAAATACGTTAATCAATATACATAACAAATGTATGTATGATGGGCAGAACTCAAATATTTGTTACCAGATTTGGGGATCTACATAGGTAGCGTACCTCAGTAGCAGCGGCTACTAAACTCCAGAATCGAACAGTGTAGTGTTTTCTAACTACCTCATACTCTCATAATGAACGGAAGGTGTACCATATGTGAGAATACCTCTTGATGCATATTATAGTTATGTCTAAACCATAAATTAGATTTAGTAAACTAATGTTTCTCACGAATACATTAACATTTACGAATGGTTTCAAACAATCAAGATTGATGAATTTAAGATTTAGTAACTGCGTCTAGCAACGTACAGTAGTTTTACAATATTTGTATATCTTTTTAGTGTAGTAAATTGTGTTAATAGAGTGCATTAGAACTCCACATTGTACATACTCAATGCAGGAGGATTCCACTGCACTTCAATTTACCATTTATTACCTTGGAGTCCTCGTGGCAAACTAGTAGAATCAAATAAAATACTTTTATTCCGGGTCAAAGTGCGCAGTGGACCTGTTATTTCAGAAAAAGACAATTTACGGTATCATCAGTGATAAGAAGCTTGTATAAAGGGTCTGTTTAAAATATTATTGCTAAATGTCTACATGTTCGTCTTCACCTCTACTAACATTGTGCCAAATATCTCGGTTTTAGTTTTCTTACTTTTTTATCATTTTGTAGTTTAGTGCGCATATAGTGTGTTAGTGTATTTCTGACTGAAATTATAATGTTGCTGCTCCGACAAATTCTCTTCGTGTAATATTATGTAAAATTTAAACTACTTTTTATTAAAAAGCGGCTATAAACTAGTTGGGTGTTGAACGGACTGCAAAGACGAATGTCCGCAGGTTTAAATCCCAAGGGCACACACCTCTGATTTTTCTATATCCATCTGTGTATTGTTTGCGAATTATCGCTTGATTCAACGGTGAAGGAAAACCTCGTGAGGAAACCTTTATATCTGAGAAGTTCTCTATATATTATACACTATAATTCAAACCAACATAATATTGCCACAGACCTCTAAAATTCCGCTCAGTGTGTACAGGCCAGAAGAGGGCGATGCGTAGCAGCTTTCTACCGGTCGCGTGTTCGGTGCTCGGGCGGATAATTTGCGTTAATTCGTCGCGTGTTGCCACCGGTCTAACGTCGCTTGGACACGACACTGTCCAGCGATGCTATCCTGAGGCAGATAAGGAACGTAAGCGTGCTGAGACACGATGTAGACTTTTAATTTATTTTAGTATTTTGGGGTTAATGCGTAAATTAATAAGTTAAGAAACAGTGACTACGGATGACCAACACCTCACCTCACTTCGACACGTGACCTTGAAGACTGCAGTATTCAAAACGTTAGGAGAAAATTATAATATAAAATCAGCAAAATAGATTTTTTTATAGTGAGTTTTTCTAAGTCGATAATAGTGTAAGTAGGTAACTTATTCTAAGTATTACTTGACATTACTGTTATAGCCTAGTTTGATGACTATTACACAATATGGGTAGGCAATCATATACGCGTTTGTATTTTAGATACTTAATATCTAACCAAAGATTGCCAAGGAATCGAGTTTACTAGTAGAAAGGTGTGTTGGATGAGAGGGAGTCAATTTGAATAAGTCCATCGTTTTGTCTGTCCTACCGCATAGTGGTCAATTATTTGCTATCAGTGTAATTACTAGGCTTTTGATGATATTGCAATGCTATGCAGAGGTTTTCAATACAAAGGTCTATTTGTAAATATAGTTGCTATTATAGACATTGATGGTTGTGGTGCTTAGTTAGGTAAACCATTTGCTCACTGATACAGTTGTATTAATAAAGTTAATTACGATAGACTATTAATGGTATACTGTCATGAAAGTATTCCCATATTGTCAAAACGGCGCATGTCACACCAAGATACTCGGTGACAGAGTGTTCGTGTGGCTAATTCTATCAGGCTGGCTGAGGTGGCGTGCGGCACGCGACCGGCGCGGAAACCGCTCGCTCGCGTGACCGCACGACGCGGCGACACGCAAACCCACGGGCTTCTACAGGGCTACCACGAGCTGAGTTTGTATAGCAGGTGGATCACCTGATGGTAGGCGTCTTGCAAGCCCAGTAATCTGTCGATTTGCATTAACAAATAATTACATAACATAATACCATGCTTCTCGTCTTGATATAACAGATGTGAACTTTTATAGTGCAACTGCGACAGTTAATGCATCTTTTGGAAAATAATTAAAACTAATAAAATAGTAACGTATGTCATTAAAAGAAATATTAGTAAAATTAATGGCTGTATATAGAAATTAGCCCTAAAACCTCAGGTGTAAGTGCTTCAATAACTGAATAATGAACGAAGCTGTATCGATTAATGATTATAGCCATTCGACTTTGGAAAGTACCTCATTTTATAATTCTCGTCATATAAAAGCCAGTGGGGAAGATTAGATGCAATAACGGTATGCATTACTCAACTGACGGTTGCACCAACAATTTCCGGGTTACTCTCAACCACAAAAAGATGTTTAGCTTAAAGCCGTTAAGCCGAATATATTTTGCAGGTTAACCATTAATCACTGATCCATCATAAATCTTCTTTTCTTTTTACTATGTAGTAGCTCTGAATTACTACATAGCTACAGCTGGAAACCTGGTTACTCATTTTGATAGCTTTAGTATTATTATTTAGTTGGTCTGTTAAGTCGTTTTTCCCTTACTCTTTTCCCTACGTCGTTATTTGATCGCCATACTAACTGCCAGATTCAAGATTTTTTATAAAAAATAATAACTATAAAATTCTCTTTTTTGGGTTTAACATGTAATATTGATCAATTAGGCTAATTAAATCAATAACAGCGTTTATTAAGGGTTGGTTTTTGACGCGTGCGGATATGTGTATATTCAGTAGTTGATAGAATAGGCTAAGTTATTTATTTAAGAGAACTGTCAGCCCTGAATACGCCACTCGAGTTATATTTGTATTCACATAGAGTTGGGGTTGAATCATTGGGAATGCCCTCTTTCTACGTATTGTACTTATCAATATTGATTTGTGCAAAACCGCCAGGTGAACCCTAACAATGGCATTTAAAACAATTTAAATACTCCAAATGGCTGTATTTGTGCCAAGGTAATTGGAATCGTAATAGTGTTTTTAGAGCACGAATTCTTAGATAACATTTTTCGAAGTTTATCAGCGTACGGCGCGGCATTTCATAATAAGGCTCTATTAAAGCAACAAGGTGACAGTATAAATTATATTGGAACCATTAATTTCTAGATGCGGGTATGGAATTATTAATAAGGATAAGGATAACCCTTGATGGATTTAGTCTGATGTCAGACGAATATTATCCTGTGTTCAATGCTGTATTAATTTAAATTATAAATAAATATTGTCATAGATATGCCAATAGATGGTGTTGTATAAAAACTATAAATAATTGAATGGCGATGTCAAGATTCGCTTACCAATATACATAAGATTTCAAATTCAAAGAAATAAATGTCTATCTCACCGATATGTAAGTTTTATTTTAATACATTGCTGGATATTTTGGGGACGTTGAACAAAATGGTCCTTCGAGCCGGATCGTGATACGTCCAGAGCCTGAAAAGCGGAAGCCACGGACTGCACACAAGGGAAGAATGAAGTCTTCAACTAAGGGTGCAGTCTGCAGCCGGGTGAATAAGAACATCTTCAGCGAGAAGACAGGACGCGGCAGCTCATACGTAATGTGGAGTACAAGCCGAAGTCCTCCATCACCTGTGCCGAACATCTATCTAATCCTCACTAACGTGGTCTAGGAAGAGAAAGTGAAGTTTTTCAGGTTCAATTAAATGAAAAAAAAAGATACTGAAAAGTGGAAGCCACGGACTGCACACAAGGGAAGAATAAAAGTCTTCAACTAAGGGTGCAGTCTGCAGCCGGGTGAATAAGAACATCTTCAGCGAGAAGACAGGACGCGGCAGCTCATACGTAACGTGGAGTACAAGCCGCAGTCCTCCATCACCTGTGCCGAACATCTTTCTAGTCCTCACTGACGTGGTCTAGAAAGAGAAAGTGAAGTTTTTCAGGTTCAATAAGGAAGCATCACACACTTCTTCATTTTAAGAATGTTCCCAATTCAGCAAAGGTAGTCACGATGATAAAAATATTCTAGAAAATGTAACACCGGTTCCTACACAACATCATCAGTGAGAAAGTCCACAAATGTTGTAAGTTGTTTCTCAAACAATCAGAATCAAGTGTTATTACCTACTACTTTAGTTTCAGTGGATTCAAGAAATAGGACTGCCATGGTTTTAAAACCTTTATTAGATCAAGGTTCTCAAGCGTCGTTTATAACCGAGTCCGCAGTCCAATTATTAAGTTTGAGGAAGGAGCAAAGTGAAAATTGAATTTCAGGTCTAGGCGGTGATCCCAGTGCCTCGATCACTTGCAGATCGATGGTTTTTGTTATAATATTCAATCACGTGTAGACCCTAGTTTTGTCTTAACTGTCAAAGCTTATGTACTTAAGAAACTAAGCTCACTTTTACCAGATTGCAAGGTAAAGGCTCAAGTTTTATTGAATAATTCGTCTATGGTTTTAGGAGATTCGTCATTTGATATTCCAAATAAGATAGATCTTCCTTTGGGAGCAGAAGTATATAGCCAGATATTGTTGGAAGGAATTGTCAAGACCAATCAAGCTCTTATCGCGCAAAATATCAAGCTTGATTGTGTCTTATCTGGTCAGCTCATTAATGTCAACCATAGCGAATCAAATCAAGCATGTCATAATGTAATAGTCAACTTACATACAACACAAGTAAGTGATAACGAACTAATTAAAAAATTCTGGGAGATTGAAGCTGAACCTAACTATAATTGTGAATACAAGCAGCTCACTCCCGAAGAACAAAAATGTGAAGATTTGTTCATATCATCAACTAAACGTGATGAGTTTGGTCGCTATATTGTTCGCTTGCCTTTAGATCAGATCGGTAAATACACAAATTGTTATTCATATAAAGAGGCTTATAAGCGACTTGTATCATTAGAAAAACGTTTTAAGATGTAACAATAATAAAATTAAAGGACCTGTAGCTAAATTAATTATATTGTCGGTGTCGTCATTATAGACCTGTATAATTACTTTATAGTAGTAAGTTATTAAGTAAATATTATTTGATGTTATAATATCCTGTTAACTTTCAGAGAAATTTGTTATACTATGTTTTTGTTCTTTCTCTTTTGGAATCAGATAATTAATATTTGATTCACTGCATTGCGATGGTGGGCGATTATAATTAATGTAAAATCTTGTTATTTATGGACATATTATGATATGTCCATGGTGGGCGGTATGTTCAATGCTGTATTAATTTAAATTATAAATAAATATTGTCATAGATATGCCAATAGATGGTGTTGTATAAAAACTATAAATAATTGAATGGCGATGTCAAGATTCGCTTACCAATATACATAAGATTTCAAATTCAAAGAAATAAATGTCTATCTCACCGATATGTAAGTTTTATTTTAATACATTGCTGGATATTTTGGGGACGTTGAACATCCTGTCAAGTGAATATACAGCATCGATTCAACCCAAATATAATGTCGATTACCGAGAGACATTGCCTCTCTGTCGCTTCTATTGTGGCCTGTCTTAACTGGATGTACCGTCTCTGATACGCAACTCGTCCACAAATCAAATAAATATTTAAATCAACTGCACATTAGAACAGTTGATAAGTACGTCGATAAGGCTGGATTTTGAATGTCTTAATAATAATTAAATAAAGTAAAATGGAACGTATAATCCCATGAAACTGTGTTTGAGTTTCTCTTAGAGGAAAAGTTTTTAGAATCGGTTTCCTACTATAGCCGATTACACCCTACAAACAGACTGTCTTTGAAACATAAAAATGATATTGCAAACACAAGAGTGGATTTCTCGAAACTCGTCCCAATAAAATTCATTTCATCGTGATAAATCATACATCAAAACAAAAATACATTTTATAAATATTTACTATGCTCCATGATATTTACAAAAAGCTAAATCTAACCGCATAATTGCGGATGTAATAAAACCGCGCAATACTAGCACACCCTTGTAGAAATGTCTAGATTCTAGATAAGCTATTATGTCTATGACTAAATTAATCGAGATTTTTATATCATGCGAAACAGCTTGTATTACTAAAGCAACGCACGAGTTTCCTTTTTTACCTTGCAGCAGTATAAACAACATTTAAAGAATATTTTACTATAAATTTTGCACAAATTATACCTGTTTACTTAATTACCACTTAAACATGGTAGAGTACATCTGGTTGGCTGTCGGCGCTGTATCATATTCATTCTCTGAGCAGCTGTGTTGTCTTCCAGTTTCAAGGACTTGAACGTTAATGGAATTACCGTCAATCATGAGACTTAATATCTAAGGAATCAGGATAAGTAGACGTAATAATACATATTTTATACTTAATTCAAATTGTGTGGCTATTGTTTATAGCGAGACATTGTGCTCATCAAACTCGTGGCGTCATTTTGTTCTATAAATAATGTAGTAGAGTATTAAGCGCCAGCATGGTCTATTTCTTAAAAATAAGTTATCCTATATGCGAATCCACCGATTAAAGTCGATATGAATTATGAATATAAACAACTTCATTAATAGCTTTATTTTCGCATTAACGGTTTTAGAAGGTTTATTACCTCGATGCAAAGCATATCTGAGTATATTTCACTCTTAGACTATTTTGTACGGTTTATTCTACACTAATCCTTTTCTAACTGTTAAGCCTCAGAAATTCCCGTTATGTATAGCATTACTCCATTGACCACCCAAACTTTAATTCTTTGAAACATTTTTTATGTACAGATTATTTTATATTGCTGTAACACCTCCATTGTTACAGTTTTTTGGTCAGTATTGTTTGGAGCTAATCTCTTTGGCGCCTCTTATCTGGTCTTGGTTTTCTTTGTTTAATTTACGTCATTCTTTACTTCAAGAGAAGTTTTGAGAATGTAGTCTTTGGATTATCTGTATTGTTTGTACTCCTTTCATTCAAATTCTTTACTAAGAATTGTGTTTTAAACATTTTGCTTATGAAATAAATCATGATCAATTTATAAACTTTAGTTATTCTGGATAAATATCAAAACAATCGTTCATAACAATACATTACGAATAGAATAACAAAGATAAATTGATATATAGATTTTAAGAAAAGGGCGAAGGTAGATTTCCATTGTTTACAGAATCTACAGGTATAACATATCGAAACAGATGAGGATTTACTGTCTAGCGAGAAATATCTTTCTGTTTATAAACAATGCCTTTTGTATTTGTTCAGATTTATTACCATTCATTTGATATGACATTGGACGCCCACCTACAAGGTGGAGAGATGAGATAAAGGTCATGTGAACTCGCTGGGTGCAGGTAACAGGTCCGTCTGGAAATCCTTAGGGGATGCCTATGTTCAGCTATGATGATGACGATAAAACATAAATTTTTGGGAATAATAAGCTGATTAGTTAACGATATATTTCTTATCTGACTGGATAGCAACCACAATAATAAAAACTTGTCGGACTGCCTCGCTCCAACGAGTTACGTTCCGGGGCCAGCCAGTTTACAGCAAAGATGATTCTGGTTATCGTTAAAAGATGACCTGTTTGAAGTATCAGATGCAGTGATGATTGTTGTGTTCGGATTTTTTTTAACGGAAATATACATTTATGGTAGTGCACAAATCTTGAATAAAAAACTTTTTAAGATTCAACGTGGCTAGACAAGTACCAATCAGTTAAGATATTTTCAGGAGATTTGTGTTTCCATAATCCTTATACCTAAAATTAATATAATAATTTATTATAAATAGCGTTATAATAAACCAAATTACTTTACAGTTGGTGTTACAATTAAAGTTTTCCTTTGTGGTTTTCCTATTTAAAATGAACCTAGTCATAATTACATTAGTCAAATGTATAATTATCAAATACCTCTCAGGTTCTGCCTTCTATGTAATATTTGTAACTTAATTTTATAATTTAATTATAATATACAAATTGACCTTTAAATTAGTGATGTCATCTTTAATATATTTTGTAAATATTAGTGATTTAAAAATAATTATCACTATGAAAATAGGGCTATTGGCTGCATTAGCCGGAAACAATGATATACAATCAATTTAATCGCAAATGATTTAGTAGGACTCCAAATAGTAAGCCTATGGAGGTTTTTCTAGCACAGAAGGATAAATGGGGCAATTATGTCAAATACTAATAAATCACAACTGCACAATTCAATGAAAAAGAAACCTCAGCTCAACTTAAAATTATGAACACTATTCATGAGGCGCCGGTTTTCCTCAGTGCATTAGTTACCCCTATATCATATAGTGACCTTTATACATGATGTTTTATAAACAACACCCACAAAGGCTCAAATTACAAATTAGTATGGGGCATTGTAAGCATTGTGTTAAGCTCACACTGAGACATTACATATAATGTCTAACAAGGCGACGTGTTCTCATTTGTTAAAATATTATATTTCGCTCTGGAACACAACATATATCAGTGCTTGACCGCAGCAATAGACAAACCATTATTCGCAAACAGACCGCCTAGTTTACTACGTAAATCTTCCAAAGCAAACGATAACTCATAACCTCAATAATGCATGCTTTACACGCAAGTCGAAATGCAAATAATAATACACGGTTCTTTTGTTCCAGGTAAGAGGGAGCCCTTTGTTTCTCGTCTCCTTAAAGCAACCCCTTTGGAGATTTTCGGTTTGTTTTGTGCGTAGTTTTTATTCACGGTCACGTGAAACGCCAGATGCGAGACCTTTGTCAGACCAATAGAATACCGTGAGACGGAATTATTTGGGGCTAACTGAATTTGATGAAGGGATATTTGGGCAGGTAAGTGGTGTTCTGATTTTGTTACGGAGGTTGGACTTAAATGTCATATTTAATATGTTTTTAATTTTGAAGATTACGGGAAAGAATAGCATAGTTTGGAAGCTGATTACTTCCATGACAATAGCGACGTTGGAATGTTCAACTTACTTCGCGTAGGAAAAAATAACAATGAGCATAATAGCACGGAAAAAATATTTAATCATGACAAATATTAGGTGGACTTGATGTTTCTATCTTTTAACTTGAAGTTTGTGTGACTAACAGGTCATGCCGTCTCTGTCTAACATCAAGTCTTGAAGCAATTTATTTTTTTAAATAACCACATCGTTTTTATTACTACCAAATATTTTAATAAATTAGGCCAATTCTATATAAAGATATGATTATAAATTGCTTCAAAAATGTTGTTGACAGCCGTTTAAGGTGAACTCGATACATGTTGATATAATATGATGATGACGTAAAATACTGCTGTTGACATTTTCGTATGTCCTTCACCTTGAATATAAAGCTATTTAAGGAAGGTTGCTTTTATATTTATTTACATTTTTCATGAACAAGAAACTAGTTTGAATCAAATATTTGAATCTTAATGTATTTTAATTTATATTCCCCTTTCGGCTTATCAGTTCAATTTTATTAGCAATAAATGTATTAAATGAAATGTACCTTATACAGAAATAACTGCCAAGCAGTAGTATGGAAGCATTGTGTCTAGGTTTAATGAGTATTATAGACAGTGTAAGTAGTGGACAATAAAATAATTCACGCATAATGTCGCATGGTGATGAACATCATACAATGGTATATGGTATCTTAGATGTTCTGAAAAATGTTACTGTTGTTAATGATCATTCACAGCGCACGTCATAAGGCGACTGACTAACTTACTGACTAACCTAACAGAGGTAATGTTATTTTGCCGTTCTAAAACCACAAAAACACTGGTCACAAAAAAAAATAACGGAAATAAAAAAACGAATATCAATGTGGCATTAATGACGTAAGTATCCTGCGTTGCATTCGCGAAACGATGCAGAAATTCCAATACTCGATTCAAAATACAATGACAATACTAAAATAACACAAAAATAATTAACATTTTATGGTAATGGTACATAAAAACCAGAGTCACGTATATACCGGCCACGATTCCTATAGGGATGCCCGATCATACAAAAAAAAATACAATCGATTTGAATGGATCGATCTTTTTTGTATTGAGCTTATTCGATTGCCTAAAATGATATGATTAATGATTAACATTACGACACGACGGGTTAAATTTTATCGTGAAAGCTTACAATGCATTACTAATCAATTAACATCAAAGTGTAACAGTAACTAATTTTAATCTTAAACCCCGCTTCAAGATATAGCAACTTATAATCGATTCCTAGACAAATCGATCTCATATAAAATACCTAGATTCGATTGTTTGCGGTGCCGAAACTGGACCTCTGAAGGTCGCCCGGCGACCGCATCGACTTCATTGTCATGCCCTGGGAACTATTCTGCCGCTTCCCTCGTATACTTGATTCACTATCGTAGAATGCGGAATAAGGCATTGTTAAAGAATTATAATTTTGGCATGACACTTGGATGATTTAGTAGTTGTTTAAATAGGGTTGTTCTTTGTGATACTTGTGGGATTATTTACTAGCGTATTGCATTCTATGGGCGCTTAAGGTTACTTTTAATAAATATTTCTATGACTCAGATTTCAGAGTTCTACTATTAAAATGACGTTATAAGGTAATATTTAATGTCCAATGTTTAGTTAGTGCTAGCAGTTCCCGTGAATTCATATTTAAAAATGCGTTGTGTAACGTAGTTGGGGTGGCAGGGGCGGTCAGCGTCGGCCGGATACCTACGCGGGGCGCGCGTGGAGCGTTTTATTTGTTTTGTAGCACTGTCTTTTATTTTTTTTCTCTACAACCCACGCTAAATCAGTGCTGTAAGTAATTCACGAAGTCTATATTCTGCTTCCAATTATACTCGATCTGTGAGAATTGCATCGAAATCCGTTCAGTAATTTCAGAGACGTGCGCTAACGAAAAAACAGGCAGACATAAGAGAATTCCAAAATCGCTGATTGATGTTCTATTAGTCTGTTTTAGGCAGTCCGTTATTTCTCTTTCAAAGTCGAAATGCGCCGGGTTTTGCTATTTTATTATATGTGTTTTCTGTTTCTAATATGCAGGTAGTCAGTATTATTCCGAACAGGCTTGGGATGTTGTTTTTATTTGGCAATCGTTATTTTACTGCTTTGTTATTGCGTTTGATGAGTAACCATTATTTTGAAGCGATTTGTCACAACGCCTTGACGAATGAGTACAATATAACCTTTGCCCTGGAGTCATTGAGGCTGGGAGATTAAGTCTATTAACCAACAAGAAACATACAGAAACATGTGTTCTAGGAACTTATTTTTTAAAAATAATAACAGTTTTATAGAAAATTAATTATGAACTTGCAAGTAATTGACTTGTTGGTTAGTATTCACTTCTATAAACACTTGTCTGCTACTATGGTAAATAGTCACCATCGTCAAGATATTTGAAAGTCCCGATAATCGTAGGCGTTGCCAATTTAAAAAGGAAACCGGAATATGTTTTTCTTATTTACACGAATTGGTCACCGTTACTCATGACCACAGGAAACTGTTACTTTTCCTTGTTTTTTATTGCGGTACAACATGGAGGAACTTGTACAAAAAAAAAATGGCGACATGTATTACATATTTAAGAATTTTATGTCATAGGATATTAACATGTAATTATTATGATAACCAAATATGTATACAAGATAAGGACCATCAATCATCAACACATGTCAGTCATCAAGCATGACTGACATAACGACAATATGCTACCGAACTTGACACACCGGTGTCGATCCCTTGAACCAAATAAAAACGGCCCTGAGAAAACAAACTATGGGAATTCACAAACGACCCTTCTACGAAACTTACGCAGGCAACAAAATCGGCTAAGTGCGAGCCGGTCTCACAGATCATGGGATGTAAATATATATTATGGAGTATATTTGCATTTGCGCTTCTACTACTTTAATGTGAAGTTAGTTTAGCATACTTTTTAAAGCATGTTACAGAATTTGACTGAGCTATTTCGACTGATTGCCATTATCACATTCAATGTTGCCCGCTCGACCAACACATTATACTTTTTTTGATTTAACTTTGTTTTTGTATGGGAATTGGGATAGTAAATGTTATCCTTTTGTGGATGTATAAAAGTAATTTCTTAAAAGTCTTATTATGGCTCCAAAAGAAAGAGCTTTTTAAACATCGGACAAGTAAACAGATGGCGCGGCGCGGTATCGATTTAATGGGGTTCCGTTATCACTCTTTAGATAGTGAACCCTAAATCTCTTGGATGGACTTTTATTATTGAATTAGGCGTGTTCAAATTAAATGTGACATTTCGTTGGGTATTGATATTTTAATATTATATGACCTTTTTAATGTGTGAATTCGTTTTCTTTTATTAAAAAAACACATACAAGTAGTGTTGCCCAAATGCAAGAACAAGACGAGACTTAGCCAGTCTTGGTCTTGGTCTTGCGCCAATACACCTGATCTTGGTCTTGGTCTTGGTCTTGCGCTCCCAGTCTTGGTCTTGGTCTTGGTCTTGCAGCAAGAGTCTTGCAAGTCTTGCAATTACCTATTAGTCTATTACTATTTATTAAAGTTTACTTTAAATCTTAGAAAAACGTATTAGAATTGGAACATTGTGAGCTTGAATTAACATAGCCATAGTAAAGATCAAGCAGATTAATAAATAACTGAAGATTTGATAAGAAATTCGAAAAATCAACTGACCTATATGTCGTTTTCCATGGAAGTAACTGTTTCTTAATAAACATTTATGATTTATAAGCTTACATTTGCTAAAACATGTAAAAAAAAACAAATTAATTACAATAACTTGACTGTATTTTAAAGAACAATACTTATCTGTCTAGAAAGAGATTGAACCTTCAACTTATAAGAAATTGACGAAAAGAGTTTTCCGATTTATCATTTATTTGAATAAAAAATAAAATACAACACTAAGCAACCGCTGTATCATTAGGTTATGATACTTTATATCAATTTTTGACCAAGAATTAATACAAAGTAACCATCTGGCTGACTCATCACTTAACCTATTTCTATGTTTTCTAATTACTAATGATGCTTTAGAAAATAACCTCTCAGCAGGTACTGAAGTTGCAGGTATTGAGAGAAAATCACGGGCCATTTTCGATAAAATCGGATACTCTGTCTCATGCGTCCTCCACCAATCTAAAATGTCTTCCGAGCTGGCAGTTCTTGGTTTTCTCAGGTACTCCTCCAACTCGTCTATCACTAAGCCTTGAAGACAAGATCCAGATGACGTCGAGGGACATTCATAGAGTTTATCAAAGTCTATTACGTCTTCATCTTCATTACATACTTGATTTTCTTTTTCTGGTAATTCCAGAGATTTGTTCACTGAGTGTAGACTTTTATATTCTTCATAAAGTTAATAGCATAGCAATCAAATAGTGTCAAATGTTATGATTTCGGCGTGGCGGCAACGATTGTTTTAGATTTCAAAAGAAGCCGCCGGCGCGTGTATCATAACCATGTACTTCCGAAAAGCGGCAAATTTCTTTGAGAAGTAAGTACAAAACCTTTGATGCCGCATTATCAAAGTGCCGATGGTTAAAACATAGCTATGCATGCACTCAGTTTGATTTTAATAGATATTTTTTTATTCGCTATGTTTATGGTATTAGTCGTAATGCGCATAGGTCCAGTTTTTCATATTCTTTGATACAGTTTTTGCGTCTCATAGAATTCCTAAGCGTACCTACCTATACACCGAACTGTTACACCTAACTACTCAGTGAAATAGCGCTAAGTCCTAGCTGCAAGACGCAAGAGTCTTGCAGGCTATGTCTTGTTCTTGCTCAAGTCTTGCACGGTCAGTCTTGGTCTTGGTCTTGCTAAAAATACGCGGTCTTGTTCTTGGTCTTGGTCTTGCAAAAACGCAAGAACAAGACCAAGACTGCAAGACCAAGACTGAATTTGGGCAACACTACATACAAGTAGGTAAGTCATCTGATAGCATGTTTTTTTTATGCTTGCGAAGGCAGTCGATTTGATGGGCCTCCTAATGGTAAAAGCATAGCCATTACCTATCCAGACATAGAGAGCAATTATGGTAAAGATTACGAATGTTCATGTAAATCGATGGGGGCCAGAGAACACCGTTTTTTGTGCATATATATAACGTAAAAAGATAAACCTGATGCTTCAGACTCAACTTCGTCATAGCAATTAATAAAGTAATGGTTTACAATACGGGTTCTACTAAAAACTAAATTACGGGTAAGTCCTGCAGCAGATGGTGCAAAAAACAAAGACTTGTTAGTAATCACTAATGACGTCAGGTAGGATCAGCTCTAGTGACGCACACAAAAGATTTATTATAAACATCATCATCCAATAATAATTACAAAATCAGGGCAGCAACACGTCCAGTTAAGGCTTATAATGATTTAACTGTATGGAACCAATATTAAGATTTGGGTCTAAAACAGTTGTTTTTTTAAAAATCGGAATAGATAAGTAGCTGGCTGCCAGTAAATAAAACAAAACTTAAAATAACGTAACAGAAAATGATGAAGCATTAGCTCGTTTACGCGAACTCTTTAATATAACTTAAACCATCCTTATAATTTAGTTAACTCATTCCAAGTGATTTACGAACAATACTTAACAATCGACGAACCATCGCCGAAGGAAGTGGGAAGCTAGTGGTGCAATCGAGAATTAATTGACGCGGAATGGATGGTGCAAACTCGTCTGGGAACCACCTCTATTGTGTGCGGTAGAAAAATTCACTCGGCCCGTTTCGGTGGCTAATTGGTGGTGAGATTTTCCACTTGGCTCACCCGGCACAATGGTCTCGGGAACTGTTTAACATTTAACAATCACACGTGAGAAATATACTGAAGTGGATTACGCAATTGAAGCGCAACATGTAGCGCGCAGTGGACGATGTTGCACAGCGACATATTAATACTAGCATTAGGCAGGAAGTCTATTGATTATGAGAATAGATCTATTGTAAGTCTACTGCGTCGTCTTTTCTGTCGCCAAGGGGTAAAAAATAATTTGTACGTGTATGTGTATAATTGCGTACGTAATTATAAATTCAACGTATACATTTTTTTTCACACCAGTTTATGCTGCAGAATAGAAAATATTAAGATATCGATCTTAGTTATTAACTCTACTTCGTGTCTGACGCGACCTCACTGTTGATTCCGCGGAATAATTCCAAAATGCGACGAAGCGCGACGTGCCGAAAAATGATCGTAAAGTTTGATGCTAGTATTAATTCACAAAGAACACATACATACTTTTAGAAAAGTCAGAGATGTGTGTCTGGATTTTGAACCTGCGGACATTTGTCTCGGCACTCCGTTCCAACCAAACTAAGTTATCGCCGCATATTGGAATATAAACCGTCTAATGCAGATCGAATAATTAATATTAAAGAAACTTACGGCATTGGAGATCGGCGTTTCACCAACTAATTTAAGGTTTTATACCGCTCGTTGTCTCTTTGATTTACGCCTAAACGACTCAGCACGTGATGCTGCATCAAAGTGAATCCTAAAGCTTCCTCCTTTAGAATAAACTCGAAACATCTTCAAATGCAACAATACAGATACAACGTCGCTGTTCGCCAACGCTTAGTGTAGCAACCTTAATTTATTTCAGCAATTTCTGATATTCCACTTTATACACGCCGTCTCGTTGTGTGGTATTGAACTGATTGTCTTACTTGCATTGTAATAACACTGAATTGTGCGTCATTGTGGCAAGTGGTGATCAAAAATAAATTGCAACGAAGGTCATTTTATATTTTATGCCACGTTCCGAGAGGGTACGATGTTAGGTTTATTAATTCCCTGTGAATTTGGATGGGGATGTATTACAATGGTTAATAGGATTAGATACCTTAACCAAAACCAGTTGTTCAACCAGCTATTAATGAGTTAACGGTGCTCACTTCGGCCTTTTTTATCGTGGAAGTAGATTTACTCTGTTAAAACATCAAGGACCTGAAATAAGTAATGACATACAAATGTACTACTAAATTCTAAAACACGCGAGTAACTGACCATTGGAGTTTATATCCAATGTAGCAATAGACTGAGACATCATGAGCTTCAAATCCACTCGCCAAAGCGTGGAACTACCACCGTGTCTTATATAATGCATGAGTAACAACTTACTTATTGAAATTTGTTATTAATGATCTGAGACATGGTATCGCATTATTCCCATTATAGTCTGTATTGATACACCGACCGACAATGACTCACATTTGTCGCATAATGGCTCCTCTCTCGGCCAAAGCCATTCATGTATAGAAACACATGAATATAAGGGTCATTATTGTCATGTTTCAAAGTGCTTGTAATTGAAACAAATAGACACGTGCAATCGTTAGCCGACTAATAGCCACGGTACCTAGTGTAAGTCTTTGATCAAGTTGTCTCATAAGTCGTGGATCCAAAATTCAAAGATAAAATATAATAATATGTACAAATACCTAGACAGCTATAGACAATTTCCTCTTGCTCTCGTATTTGTTATACTGTATAATATACATTAATATTAAAAATATGTAATTTGAGTAACTAATGTAATATTTTCCTTCTGATAAAATCTTTCCTTTACAGAACTGATGTTATCGGAAAGTACGTGAATATTTTGCGATTACGGATGGCCGTTCATGCAACAAACGGCTATGGGTACAAATCGTTAGTGGTCCTGAGTTACTGCAGTATCTTTGTCATCGACATGTCAACTTACTACTTATGTATTATGCGATCTTTACTTGATTCAGATAACAGAGACAAGCTCGACAGCAAGTAAGCTTCACTCGTGTAGCCAAGCCTTAATTGTGCACAATACACCGTTACAGAGACATTGGCGGCTGCGGCGTGATGCCGGCTCGCGTGACCGAATCATTGTCCATCGCACAGCGCACTGGACATCTGTCACGCCCATGCAAATTATGCTGAATTGTGTCAGCGTCGTTGTGAGACATGAGATCGAAGCGACTGATGAATTGAATTTTATGATGCATGGAATGATATCCTGAGTTTTTGGACAAAAGTATATTTCTTGATCTAAGTTTAGTATCGATTAACACCCACAAACAGGAATTGTATTGTTATCGGCCTTCAAGGTAGTTATAGGCCTTGGATAGCTTTTAGACCTGAAATCGAAAAATTCTATCGAATTGACGCAAAGGTACGCTTCTGTGTTCGGTCTCTTCCACAATAAGTTGTTTCGTTCCAGTTTTTGACATGTGACTAATCAAATTCTTTACATCATTAGAGTAATAAATTGACTGGTCTATAGGAATTAGGATCGTACATCTCAGAAGTATCAACGCTTCGTATATCCATACCCTATAAACCATCACAATAGTGAGTCAAACGTGCGGCCACCGATAGATAACGCGATGAGACAACTGAGCTAATAGCACGTCGACAATTACGTCGACGTTGCCAAGGTCGCCCGGTTCGTTTGTTCACCACTTGTTGCTTTTTGCAATGAATCACGCGCGTTTGAATTGTTTAGCTCTGATGATTGTTATTGAGGATATAATAGTGTTGGAAAGATGTGACAAATTATGTTTGTCTCTTTTAACTTTAAGACTATTACATTTACGGTAGACAAGAGTTGACACTGAGAGTTGTATAGTGCCGATAAAGTTGAGGTCCCATTAGATTTCTTAAACATATATTATACTGTGTTTTTAAAGAGTAAGATCTTAGGCGTGGCAGAGAGACACAATGGAGTCGTAAATAAAAATAATCTACATCAAGGATTAGACACGTCTTTGGCTAATCTTATCAAATTACGTAAAGATGCGATAGCAAAAAGTGGTTTAGACCTGGCCCTAGATTATTGGGTGCGGTCCATCGAAAAAGAAAAGAAACTTCTACAACAAACAAATTCAATAAGAAAACGAGACCCGATTTAAGATTCACTGAGAACGCCTTTAAATAACTATGTATCGGCTGTACTACAATTGGTGTCAATTATTAAGCACATACATTTTAAAACAGTACGGTACACGTGTTTTATCAGTTACTTTAAACAAGTGCGAGATGTAAACATTTCAATTTAATCATCAGTGGAATTGGACTTCTCAATTTAATTCATCTTTCAAACAGCACAAATGATGTCATATTTATAATTTAGTACTTTTCCCTGCTGCCAAATTATCTACTAATTACATGCCATTCAAACAACAGCTGTATCATCCAAACGTCAACTAACGTCCCAAATATAAACTAGAGAGGTGGAGGGCGCGGGGCGAGGCGTGGCGGCCGCGGCAAGATGGCGGCCGTGACGTCACTGTGCGTTTCCTTTCGCGTCGCCTTCACCTTGACATTTGGATTGGATTGTCAAACGTGTGGCCGCTCATCCGCGACGCGCTGCGTTGCATAATTACTCGGTTGTGTGTGCGCTACGATATACCTTTTTAGGCATATCATTATAGCTCTTTATAGAATTGACTTTCCTAGAACGTCGCTTCGGTAGTGTTATTTTTGTTAGGACAGGTTATAATGGATCTGCTTCTATATCACCTATTGATTTCATCGGTACTTTTGACAGCTTTATCAACGACTCTGCCATGAGTCATGACGTCACGTGATGATTCGTTCTTTAAATACATTACGTTATCATTTATGTCAACATAATTGTGGTCGAACATCTATATTTCCGCTATATTTATAATTATGCGTAATACCTACACATCTGTAAAAGGATGTGTATATAAATGATAAAACATTTATACCACATGCGTTCTCTGTTTCATCCAGATTTGTTGCATCCGGTTATATCAAATAAGATAAGTAACAGAGTGGCGAAATGTCATATAAAGTGACGTACATAATTGATAATATAAAGATATGGTATTTATGCACAAGATTTTTATTTGAATTTAGACTTTAACATCCGTAAATTTGAGTAGCATATGGAATATACCACGCTGTTCTGTAAAATTCTTGCTACTGTTTATGGGCATCACGACACTTATCATAATTTACAAGTCATGCGATTCGATAGATTTGAACAGTAATCAGTTGTAAAAATTGACGAAATTAAATATAGATAATAAAGCTTTTATCGTCGTATTAAATTTCTTGCTATCAAGATTAGATATTTGACCTCAGGAAATCCCAAAAATTTAAACAACAAAATTTACAAAATAATATGAAATATTATCATCACATTTTGTTTAAAGTTGATTATTTGTACAAATGCTGTCAATACCTATACTTAAGGAAGGAAAACTATCAATAACTGTGACAAATTAGTTTTGACGCCAATGGACTTGTCACGGACATTCAAATAATATTTAAATTTTAGAAACAAAGCATTCAACCTATTCGTAGATTAGTATAATGGACTCGTGAGACACATTTAAAAATCTAATTATTCCGGTTTACCAGCAAAATGTATGTGTGTGTGTGTGAGGTTTTATAAAATGCAACCGGTTAACTTTATCAAAAACGTTAAGTTTAATCTCATTTTGTTAATGCATTGCATTTACAGTGTATATTAATATATTTCTTGGCGATGTGATTCTTTTGCTAGAATTAAAAGGAAAAATATGTGTTTAAATTATCTATTTTCTTTCCTTCTTGTTCTTTCCTCTATAAATGACGTCAATTTGTGTAAAAAAGGTAAACTGTCGTAACCATACTAAGGTCTCATTATATGAATGAGGAAGATGTTACGCTATGTCGTCATACTAACCAATCCGTGTAAGTAAAAATATGCGAAATGTTATGAAATATCAACAAATGGATATCTCCAATAACGAACATATGACATCATAACACAGATGTCGGTTGCGTCACTCCTCACAAGCAGATGTAACCAATCGAAGTGTTTAATACGTAATATTGCCTTAGTTAGCAAGCGCTGGTGGTGGGATAATTGTATCTGATAGCGACCACCATACACAAGGTGCAAAACCCGTCGTAATGGCTCGCGTGTTTCGCGTTCCGGAATCAGCTTATGTGTATTCGGCTTCGCACAGGCCGGCATAATTGTGTCAACTAGCGAGAGATAATCGGAAAATAATATTTCGCCAGTCGACTCTCCCTAGACCATTCTGGTTATCATCAGGTGCATTGGCGTCACGTTGACTTGTCCGTAAAGTAATACTAGATCCCAGGTTTTATGGAACGTTTGAGTCACCAGATACCGTTCACAGTCTATTAATAAAAAAATCCTAACAGGAACAGTAAGTACCTCCTGCCAGTAAAACGGGAAAATATATGTTACACCTCGGGCAGACCTTATATACGTGTGAATAACAATACATACATAAACATAATATCAATTATTTATTCAACATGCGCCATCACCGGTTTTACGAGCCGATCGCTTCAAATACTCGAAATTCCTCCAATTGGAAAACACGCTGTTTGTTTTCCCCGTTTTACGATATAACTATATATTATATACCCTTTAGATATAATTTGCATATAGTTTGTGAGCGAACTGAACTACTGTAATATGCTAATGGTACAGATAAATGAATTTGTATATGGTGAACTGATGTAACTATGTACCTCCGTGCATACTAGGAGTTATGAAATATCAATTACTGGATGTAGGTTTTTGGGAAATGTTTATGTAAGGATTGTAACACGTGTATATAATATGTTTGTTTTCTCAATCCTTCCTCTTAAAATCGTTATCTATTGCGTTATACTGCAGATTGTTAAGTCGCCGTGGCCTCCTATTCAGTGATGGTAGTGTAGACTGTAGATCAAAGATATTTGGAACCCAACAACTCCTGACTGTTATTAAAATTTTAAATTGTATCCATAGAATCTGTATCTATGTTTGTATTCTCGGAACAGTACGTATGCCATAGCATATGTTTTGGTTACATACGCTTTATTTATGCCTACGCAGAAAGGAACTGATCTTCCTATAAAATTACGTAGTTTCATAATACTGCTTATGTAGAATGACTGCCTCTAGAGCATTATAATGTGTTCTTTATATAGTCATTTAAAAAAAACGTAGGTACCAGAATGTTAAAACACGTGAATAATAAAATATTTGGTAAATATCTAAAATCCGGTTACAAATGGCCAAAAGATTAAACGTAAAATGAGACGAATAACAACTAACGTTACTCATTATAATATAAAACTTTTTATAATTGCAATTGAAATGATAAAAATTACAGGCGACGCAATAGCCGATGACCCGGTAACGTATCGTGAACTCGGACTAAAAATAATGTGGCACGCAACGAGAGGAGGAACAGGTGGGGGGGAGCGGGTGGCGGGCAGCGATAGTGCCGTATCAGCGCCGCATGCGCATGTAAACACCCGATGTGCTAGTACTCTGGCGTGTTTACAACTAAATCATCACAGATTGCCTACAGTAGTTCTACGTAGGGTATTACTGGTTTTACGACTTAGTGTTACGAATTCTTGGTAGTACGTGTTTGAATGAATGAGGATGAAATCTGGTTCAATGTTGTCTTCCACAATGGTCTTTTTATGGGACAACACTTGAGCGATTTTATTTTTGAGTCAATCTTCACTTAACATAAAACTTGCTCTATGATAAACGCTTAGATTCTCTCAAGAATTCTTTGTAGTTCTGTCATGCACAAAATATGCGATAGCCTTGACTTAAGCTTGGCCATGAATAAACGACGTGATGTTAGATACTTTAAACTGTCTGTAAAACTGCAGATAGGCAATAGTCAAAAAGTGTCCAGTCATTGTACGCAATCTCGCCTTTTAGTTGTAAGCAACACACACTAACGTAACACGGTATCCCTGACCGATGTATTACATTTTGATAGGATACGTTTAAGGAAGTGCTAAATCTCATGTAATACCAAAATAACTGATGTGGCATAAAAAATAATTTATACTGTCAGTAACTACCTGCCGGCTACGAACGACAGATTTTTAAGTATCTCTTGGCTACATGCAAAATTTATGAATTGTATATATGAAAATAAAGTAACATGTACAAAAAGGAAAAGAACTGCTTAAAACCTAAACTGATTATATATTAACAAAATGTAAAAATGACACTATACGAGGGGCGAATGGTGAGTCCTCGGTTATCATGATAACAGATAATGTGATCTGCGCGGTGGAGCGTGACATCACCCGCCTGATAACATCTGATAACGCAGTAGGTGTACCATCTATTGACGCAAGTGCGCTTATCAGTACCTATATTAATCCACCATCCGATGACAATGACTAGCGTGCCTTGTATTGGTTTATCGACGTTTTATATACATTTGTTGTGAAGGTAATTCTCGATAACATTGGTGGCTTTAAAGGAGATTATGGACGACCTATTGTATTACTATATTGCATAACAGAGAATATTGATTTCGAAATTTAAAATCCATAACAATAGTTATTATAAATAGTTTGTTGGGTTATGCATTGTAACGATTTTTCTAAAACGAATTAAATCCGTTAGAATTTTAACAATGCTCTCTGCCCCGATCTCATTTCAGATAATCAATACTTAAGTGATGGTACAAGCCTGTTGACTTATTGCAATTTTAACATAATAAAAAATAGGTTTGCTGGCAGCTGTAAATTTATCAGTTTAGCATTAGCTAGTATATAAAAATCTGAGTTGGTCTACAATGGTAGCAAGGAGTTAAATAATGTAACCCAGTTAGATCATGAAAGTTTTAATTGGAAATTACATTGATTGGATTCATTGGTAACAAAGGTACACGTTATCTCTTTTTCATGAAATTTCTCGAATTTTGATATCTACACTTGTTTTCCAATTGCACTGTCCTTGCAATGAAGTGCTTATTGCAATGTAATTACTCATTGGCGATTAAAGGTCTTCAAAAATACAATAAGGCTTACAAGTATGAAGTAACACTCGACTGCTGTTTGTTTTAAACTAAAGATAGCCAAACCAAACGACTGGATTACCTGCGCGTAAGTTATTACCGTCAACAACATTATGGCTTTAGGAATTGTTAGTCAGATACCCACAGGGATTCGGAAAGAGAAAAAAATGTTTGGTCCACTGAACTCTCATTTTGAAATGCCACAGCAAATCCCCCTATATTCTTGAGTTTTTGAGACAGTCAGGCTACCCCAGTTACGCCAGCGGGTTTATGCTGTAAACGAACATTGATACCGAGGCTCTACCACAACTCTGGCCACTTAATCACTGCGTGGACAACGTGTAATGAAATTGATATTTATGTACGTGTAATAAAAGTGCGTCGCCGGAGGTAGCTCGTTGTGGCTCAACAAACAACTGATAATGTGATACGCGCTATCAGCCCGCCGATAACAGTTGACATCCATTTACATGCGCACCAATGTAATGGAATTTGTTGATAAACGAGTTTTATTCATATTGTTGTTTCATCATCCAATAAGGCCTTAGGTGAGAAATGTACTGTTTTTTATTGACAGTTCATAATATAACTGCACATGTAGGTTATGTTTCTACTCAACTGAATGCCGTACACATTTAAAAATCTGCTAGAGGCTTCGATGAGTCTTATTCTGGGGTCAATTAATTTCTTTGTCGCCTAAAAATCTCCTGCCGAAACGTCATGTCAGAGAGCTTATCTCACTGACAGGAATATCTAAAGCAACTGAAGTTGTAACTAAGCCTATATGATTCAATATAATCGATGAATATCAGGTCATCTGGAAACGACCGACGTGGAGAATTTTCTCTATAAATAACAATGCAATAGGATTGTTATAGGTTAGGATATAACTGGTTTAGCACGTGTACTGAGTATTCTAAGATCTGATCGATACATGTGACTGGTGAGGTCCGCTATGACGCACTGAGTTTATATCTGCAATTCTTTATCCGTCTGGATATAGATAGAGTCATTATACGGGTCGTAGGGCTAATGGCAAGATCATGGTTAAACAGAATGTTGAAATAAAAATTACGTTATGGTGAATAGTGAGATTGCTAAAAGTGTCATGTTGTTCTTAGGGAAAGATATCAGGGTATGATTGCAGCTCAAAACCAGTCAGCAGGGCTGTTCTTTCAAGTTTGTTTTCTGAGAGACTTGAGTATAACTCCGTTACAGCTCGCCATACGTACTATAATTAGAAGATACATTTTGGTGTAAAATAGAGTAAGATAAATGTAGATGGCAGAAAAACAGGGATTATAACTACTATATTAAAGTCGCACGCGCATGACGCTGTTCCATCATACACCCGGACAGCATTCTGCTGACTCCCACGTTATAAGTGAGGGATTGTGTTTGGTTATCTCAGGTCATCACCCCTCGACTCAATTCTAAATTTGCCTACATATACAGAAACTATTACGTAACAGCTTGCACACGCAAATTACGTGCCGACTGTCATCGCTGATATAGGGGTTAACTGAAGATCCATAACAACTGTTTTATAATTATTTTATCTAATTAAACGTTTGTCTGTTGTGCTGTTTATAAAAAAATCTTTGTATCGTTATTCCTATGTTACCAAAATCATAACATGTTGTTTTAATTTCCTAATATCTGTATGTTTGTGTATTCGACTAAACCAATTGTATAGTAATTTTCACAAGTAGAAGATTTTCAACGATAATATTGCGACAAAAGACATTTACTCGGAGTGGAGTCGTGGATAATACATAATTAATATACATCTAAGTAATTGTAATTCCTTCTCATAGCGGTTTGCGGTTAAAAGCGATGTAAGAACATAAGCACAATACAGCGGAGGTTGTATAAAGTTGTTATTGTTCTAGTTTTCTCCAATAGTATTATACTTTTATTTAGATATAAAAGTGCTATCAGTATAAGAGATTGTTTGAAAAACAACACTAACTCACAAGATCAATCTAGGCGTGATGGTATTCATACATAGATTAATCCACCTTGGTTTCCTCAGATTCGTTCTTTTCGTATATTGTCTTGATCTTCAGCCAAGGACATTTCCACACCATCCACAAAAAGCTGTCCATAAATATTTATCTCGGAAAAATATTCTATCACAATATGTCCAGGAACCCAACTTTCATGTCATTTAAATGATGGTACGTACAGTCACATAATGTTTAGACATCTATTTATATCAATTGCTGAGCGACTATTAGTCAAAGCTGGTGTCAGGTCATGCACACCTAATTGTTGTTGCTGATGATGATGGATGGCAGCCGTGACGTCGCGCCATGTGACGGTTACGCAACGCTCCGGGAGTATTCGTGCGAACAACTCTATTAGAAACGCGGGTCGTGTGACTTCAATTGAATCCTGCTTTTTAAACGTGATAAATATATTTTACGAAATAACTGTTCAGATTAGTGGTAAATAGTTTCGTGTATAATTACAGCCGTGCATTACATTTATCATCTGGGATGGGCGTTTCAAACATTGGTTCTAAGCAGTATTATACATTCGTATATTTTCTTCATATATCAGAAGTTACCAGCTCAATCGGTTTTAAACACTTATTAAATTTCATAAATGCTCGCGCTGTGCCTAACCCATGCTAGTATTAAATACTAAGTCACTACACGAAAACATCCACAGTATTAAATGGAAATAACAGCCACAAAAAAACGATAACAAAACAGTGGACGTGCAAAACGGCAGTTAATTAGGTGACCTCGTGGTACGATAAAGTTCACCATCCATTGTAAATATTTAACTGTTATGTATAATGCGATAATGCTTGACGTGCATATCATCACGTGCAAGTGTTTGTCCGTGCGTAATTCATGAGTTTTGACAGGTGAAGCTTTACAGCATTGCGTTGAAAGATAATTTGTAAAGATGATTTTAGTTCAGTTTGCCGGTTCTTACCTGAGTTGAATTGAACTGTTGAGATTAATCGCATCGAGGCCAGTCTGCCAAGCTGATCTAATTTGATAATACAGGTTATAATTGACGAAAAAAGTAAAATAGAAGTAAGACCCGTTGAGACGACAAGCATTAGACGCGCATTATCAACTAGATGCATCAGGCGCGTTAGCATGTGAACGCATCGATCAAAATACATACAACGTTGTTATAAACGGGCGGCTATCACTTGAAGAGGGTCTCCTACTTCTCCTATTCCTTTATGATTTTCCTTTCTTAATATGCGCTATAGCACGCCAGCATAAAGCTAATTGTACATTCCGGGTTTTTCATATAAGTTAACAAAAACTCAGCAATCATCACATGGTATGTGATCAGTAGTGATCTTTATTTAGCGAATTCTTAGCACATTTATCTGTAGTGTAAACAGTGGAACGGTATCGGACACGCGGCCTGTGGAAACTTTCCTTGCCGATAGCTTATCACGCACGCGGGACCCTCGTGGGCGCGATTCTGCGCTTGTTTACGTCGTCTGCTAGCGCTACAGTGGATGATTTAACGTCACAGACCGTCGTGGATATGTTAAGGGCATGTTTGGTATCTGTTTCGAGCTCGTGTGCTATTTTGGCTATTATTATAGTAATATTTAAAATTCAGTTAGAGTAGTTCATTAGACATTGTTACACCCATATTCATAAATGATACTAACACGTAGTGATGGTAATTTCATAGCTTACTTTCGCTTTGTTCATTATTCAGCTTTGTTTATCAGTCATCCAACGGAAGTAAAGTTGTATTTTAATATTAGTTAATCACAACGCCCCTATGTCTATATTGCGAAGGCTGTCATGCCGTAAACACTGAAAAACTGAGTTTTTATCATAGCATTGCCCAGTCCTTCGGTAAACAACGTTTGTGAATACGGCGTAAGTACATGAATGTAGTGTTTTCTGTTGCTAACGAATAGTTATGAATATTTTATTTCTAGATCCTATAAAGATCGTATTACGTGGATGGCGCTCTTAATCTCGTATACTACACACTTGCTTTGTTACTAAAAAAAATTCTAGACTCTGTCTAGGAGGTTGTGTGGTAGTAATTATTGTATCAGATATATCAAGACTTTAAGAGACGATACTTAACTAATGTCACGGGACGAACTGGTCCCGCATGGCTTCACGACTCACCCCAATTCTAATGAACTTGCGCGCAATGTAGACAGCATTGCACCAACTTTGATACCATAATGTTTACGCAGTACCATTCTCAGAAACTATTACAGAGTATTATAAACAAACACTTCATACCAACTAAATCACTATCGCGCAATCTAAACGTATGCCGCGCTGTAACTCGTTTCCAGGTACTTGGCTTGCCCTTGAGCAAGACAAACACACGGACAGATAACGGACACAGCTTGAAGCTATACATAGTTGTGTTATGTAACAGTACTATTTGCGTACGAGATAATGCGCTCGGTTGTGCCGTGCGTGATAAGATTTGTACGTTTCTAGAACTTGATACGTTGAAAGTGTTGAGAGTGTTTCTACTTATTTCAAAAGGTTTGTAATTGGTCTTCAATGGCACAAATCTTATATGGACGTGCATAGGTGTAGTGCGTAGTGTTTGATCCTTTATGATAATAATTTTGAGAGGAATCTGTTTTTACAAACAAAAGTAGTAAATTCAAGAATTTCTTTGTTGTTAAATGATTTTATACGTTTCATTTATAACATCCTCATGATACATGGAAGTTGAATTGTAACAATAGCCAACAACTGGTTAAAAAATAAGTATAAAATGAACTAACTTTCCATGAGGCAGGAAAACACTCCTAGAAGTAGGAAATATGTCACTACAATATACTTACCACAAACGTTTCGATCGGTGATATCAGTATGCAAATATGGTGGGTTTTCATAAGGATATCATGTTGCACTCTAATATTGAATATGCGTAAAGGCCCGCCGACGCCGTGCTGTCTACGAGGAAACTATAGAGTTGAAAATCGCCTTGGGTCCAATATTATACCCATTGGTATAGATGAGTAACCTGGGATTGGAATTTGTGCCCAATGAGGTGACAGGCTCGCCCTTGTTCACATCTTGACGAATGAAAGCTACGCGAATTGTAGGTGTAGTGTACACTAGTTTCACTTCTGTCTCATTCTTCGAGGATAAAGGTATCAGTATATGTCATAGTATTATGACAACATACTGTGTGAACTGTGGATTGTGTATTGTATGGCCTGAATTTTTTTAACGGCCAATTGGAAATACAAGGCGAGAATCAGGCCTACCATGGACGCCTGCAAAACCACCCAGAAACCCGTTAACCACCTACCAAATGTCTCGATCTTTTTTATATACTTTTTTTGTATGTAATTGGAATTCAAGATTCCATAAAAAATTGTGAGATGCCGGATTTTACGTCACTAAAGAATTCCAATCGCAAAATTAGGTATTCCTTTTCCTAATTCAATTAAAATATAGTCATAGTTTTCCTACATCCTCATATAATTCTTAGAAACATTAGTGAAAATTTGTTTCTAAATTCTATGTACTAAACGTACCTATAAAAAAACTGATAATAGTACGTAAAAACCCAATTTATTTTTATAGGCACTGGGTATCATCATGTAACGTTTATCAAATGTAATGGCAGGAAATTTTATTAATTTGCTTAATAACAGATCCTTTATTGTGATAGTCGTCGAAACTCAGTTTTATTGATTATTTTGTTTTTATTTATGCCGTGCGTTATGTCTTGAAATGAAATAAAGATAGTAAAGCATTTGAGTATGTTTTTCCCAATGAAGATAACAAAATATAAATATCCACGTGTTATTTACGTGATTTTTGGACACTTAAAAATATACTCGTAAGAGAAAAACCACGACTTTAACAACACAACGAACGGCCACGCAGATGGTCCTGGCGTCACACGGTGCACTCATTGCGTAATGCGTCTTAAGTATCCAATATACAACCTTATTACAGTTATACCAAAATCAGATTACACAACCTTTACTGCTACGGATTTATGTTTGCCAACGAATAGTGAGCTATCAACTTGAAGATGTAGAATACGTTTACTATGAACACATGTGGTACGGTGACAAATAATTCATTTTTAAAGCAATGTAAGTGTTTTAAGACTAGCAATACGTACATACGTACGTATTGCCATATATACATATATAGCAATACGTGTCTTCGAAAATCAGAGGTGGTTCACATAGAGCTCAATCAATGCATATTTCAAGGGTGGGCAGATTTATGTCAAACATGCACGACTTATACCGGCTAACCACGGCATTTTCAATATCTGATATAGTAATCATAAAGCACAGTAGTCTTTTGATAATATAGTTATAATCACTTCAATCTGTTATCAGTGACACTGTACAGATATAAGGATCCGCATGAATTATGTCGCCAAAAGGTTAATGAGAGTTTTCGGCCTCAAAGGCTCCGAATATCTTCCGAACCTTTGCTTTCCAACAGTCTAGATGATCTAGGACTGATCGGCCTTGCATGCGATTATCTGAATAGGTTGTACCCTATTATTTCCATTTCTGGTGTCGAATAGCAATTTGTACGAATAATACAATACAGCATTTCAGTTTGAAGTTAGTGAACTCACAGGCTAATATGAGAAGTAACATATATTGTTAGCAGGTAGCCGGAGGTAACCAGACGAGAAGTAAGGTCAGCTAACGAAGTTTCCACTTCATGAAATATGTTGATACTTAGTAAAGGATAGTATTAATGAAATTGTAGTTTAATTTTATCTTTTGGTATGCACAAGCAAGTACACAAGTGAGTACACACGATGCCGTATAAAGTGCCCTACGTCGTGAGCTCATCAATCAGCCTTTGTTCAACGCAGCGGGTTCGTTGACGTTGCTTTGTGACTGCCACGAGCTAAGTATTAAATGCCTTTCGCTATGCTAACGATATAGGAATTGCCAAAACGTATCAACTGTTTGGAATTTGCTGACTTTATGATAAGTGTTTTTATAAAGAAATTTGCCTATGCATCCACAATAGCAGAAAAATCATCAAACGTACTTACTGGTCGTTTAAAGAAATATGTTTCATAAACGTTAATTTCTTTTTCTTGAAGGTCCCCAACGCATTCACGCTACTTTTGGTATATAGGTGTTGTAAAGTGGTGACACTTGCCGTCAGATGACTCACTAGTTTGCGTGATTACTGCCATTAAAACCTTTATGGCTTAGTTATTTAAGTTTTGTTCCAAGGGCACTGGTTGGCCTACTGGTAGTTATTCCAAATATATTACATTAAAGTTCATTATTTACTCACGTTTTAACGTATAAAAATACTATATCATTACCATTTTTGTATAAAACAGTTAAGCGTAGAAAAAAAATCGCACAGGGTTCTTTACTATAAACAACTATGTTCAATTATTTGTCACCGGTTTTTTATTCCAGATATATTTTATTATGTTAGTTGCCTAGTGTTGGTATTTCTGTCTTAGGGATATGATAACTTAGTGCACCAAGATAAAAAAAAAGATGACTGAACCATGAAATTACTAGTTGAATGTCCGTCTACAAATCTAGGGATATTGTGTCAGGCTATGGATGAACTATGAGTGTCTTCTAGATTTTTTTGTCCCCAAGACGGTACTAGAAAATGAGCTGATGATATTGACAGTTCGCATGTTTTGAACCTGTAAACACTTGTACTGGAATACATACCTACATTATTTTTATATCGTTAGTTCAATAAGCATTTAATATATAATTTTAATAATTATTAATTCACCCGTATATCCGGACACCTTTTGTAATACATGTAAATTAACATAGGGTTTAAAGAGTGTGTAATTTGTTCATAGGTAATTCCTATCAATTAAAACTAATGAATGCCTCGTTGGTCAAGCCAGCATATTAAGACGGCAAAACCGATAAAAGGGTTCCGACTCCTATTATTTCGAAAAAAAAACATTCTACATTTTATGTTCAGTCCGTATGCTTAATAGGATTTAAGCTTAGATAATGACTTTCCACAAACACCCTTTCTTACAACTCACTGATGCTGATGGAATTCGTGCGTATTTCACGCTTATTATGTTAGTCGGTGTTTATTGTGTTGTTCGTCAGTCAGTTAGGAAGTTTTAAGATTTGACAAAATAGGTTATTTTACAATATTCCTGAATTACCCAGAGCTTCTTCATTAGTAGTGATAGATTCTGTCGTCTAATCATGGGTTCTCATATATATAATATTTTATGCCCCCCCCCCTCCCCCCTGCTAGAAACCTGACACTTATGCCGGCATGTTTGAGACGGATATAGGCTGATTCCAGAACCCGAGATAACGATGTGGGCCACTATGGGAATCCTACAAGACTACAATCCTTGGCTGTACACTTTGCGCTGCTGCCTAATATTTTATGAGTAAGAGTTAAAACCTACTTTATATCAGTGGACAAATACGAGTATTTTTTTATACAGAACCCCAGACCATTAATCACAATTAATCAATACTTACCATAAACAGAGTCCACAAATTGTCGATATTTATATGTGTCCCAGTGATTCAGATTATTATACAAAATTGGTACCTTTTGGCTCATTTCCTGATTGCAGTGGCCTCAGCCGACCTGTTTCAATGCAGAATCAATGTCAGCTAATTTTAAACATATCTGAACTATGCGGACTAATCATCCTATTGGGGCATTGTTTGGGTTAACTTAAAAAAAAATATTGAAGGGTCCACTCATTAGTCCTCTAACGTCCTAGCTGGGCCGTAAAACGTGAAGTTTTGGTAACTCTAGGCGTGTTTCATAGCAAGCAGCTAGTTGCAAATTGTTAGCATCAGCAATTTTATATTTATTTTTTTATATACTTTATCATATAAAGTACCACCTTAGGACCACCTTATACCACTGTAGCAAAAAAGGGTCTAAAAACCAATAAACTTAGCATACGCATTATATACGCAAGCACCACAGCATTTTATACATAAACATAACCCTTCATTTCTATACATGGTCACGTCTCCAAGTACGGGCAATCGGAACATCTGCCAATCACGTTTCCCGCCGTCAGAGGATGCGCATGTTTACCCTGAGACGGACGGACGCTTTCCTTATCGTCTTATCAATGTTTATATTACGCAGCCGGGCGTCCCGCACCCGCTCCAGCCTAACGTCGTGGTTTCCACGCGAAATATTTGCAAATAGATTAAATTCGCGCGTTGAAGTAAATATGGCGGGATTCTGTGGTTTCCGGAATATAATGTTTTCCCGGTTAGAGATTGTTTTTTTTTTGTTTCGCATGTTTTTAGTTAAACTTTGGCTAATACACGGACTCGTACATAATTGGACGAAGAACCTAATACGCAGAAATAAATTTTCGGAACGCTCTTAACGAGCAGACTGGGAAGCGTTAACAAAATTTAGTGTGTTGTGTGTCACTCTACGCTTGTTGTGTTTCGTGACTGGCTAATTAATCTTATGTTCTCTAATGTCTATGTGGCTTTATTTAGAGATTGAATTCCTAAACGCGCCTGCGCAACTATACCCTCCATTTTTATCAAACGGTCAAGTTATGTGCCGGGCTTATATTAATTGAAAGAAAGAACATAGTTATAGCAAAAAACGTTATTTAACGACAAACAGTTATTTCAATATTCAATTATTCTTTTGTTTCTGATAGTGATGTTTGTTATGGACACAGCGAGTAACGTTCTTCACAGAACCAGCGTATAGGCCTTTGTAATATTGTGTGTTACACATTGTAATACATTTCTACAGAAATTATACACATCGATATGTCGTACATAGCCATGACTGCTCTATATCTTGTGTAGGTACTGAATATTAACATTCCACTGTTTCGTAAGATTTCCCCGAATCACTCATAATCAGGCAGACTTACACTGCGGGCATGTGTCAGTTTAGCGCAGCCGCGCAAGAGCCTTAGATTAGGTGCCTTTCTACAATCATGAACGGTAGTAGAAAACAAAAATTGTATGGGAATGACATAACCTAGCGATAAGTCACGAGGTCAAAGCGAACGTATAAATAAGAGGACACTGTAGAAAAAATAGAAGAGCATCGTTTGCAACTTGACTAATCTAAACCTTTTCTGTGACGAGCATGCTTTAGATGAGGTTAGCTTGGGCCTTATCCCTGGATACGTTAACATAAATACAATCAGGGTATAAACAATCATAAGTAGCTCAAGGAATTCATGTCATTAGGTTAACTCCCTTTAACTCATGGTTTTATAGCACGTGTACTGCCTTAAAAGCAAATGTACTGATTCTTATCTTAATACAGTGCCAATTTGATAGACTAGATAATATCTGATAATTATCTTTACGTCATAGTGCTATTTGAATACTGATGCTCCAGTTAGATCAAAAGTAATGTCGTCTCTGGATTAACGTGCTGTGTTTTTTTTTTTTTTAACAAAGTATATAGCAAAATATTTTTTTTAAATACTAGTGAATAACGTCAGGAGCAAGTTACAGACCCCGCGCGAGTTCTGAGGAATCTCATGGAATGTTAACCTTATGATTTAATTCAGTAATTTTGTCGATATTACGTAATTAATGCAATAAATGTATTGCGCACTTTCACCGCGTTACCTTACGTACATCGATAACAAAATATCGACAAAACAAATGCAGTCAATAGTCCATAAAATTCCCAGGAGCTCGTGCGCGGATTATACTTGCCTGATCAACACCAACTGCGTAGAATAACACAGTATTGCATTAAGGCGATACCTCAAGGTCCATTTTCATACATTTTGTTTCGGCTTTAATCTGGGTAACTAAACAAGTAAAGAATTTAAATTCACGTCTAGTTAGTGATTAGTTCTCGCAGTTGAAAGAAAAACGTAAAAATAATTAATAATCATGGATATTTCGGCCTTTAAAATTTAATATGACGAAATTTTAAAGGCAGAAATATCCATGATTATCAATTATTTTTACATTTTTCTTTCAACTGCGAGAACTAATCACTAACTAGACGTGAATTTAAATTCTTTACTTGCCAATACTTGTTTAGTTACCCAGATTAAAGCCGAAACAAAATGTATGAAAATGGACCTTGAGGTATCGCCTTAAACTGTTCAGCTCTTCCTCCTCCGTAATCGAATAAGAATGGATGTAGAGGTTATTTCCCTAATAACAACGGACGCGGTTTTCATTGTCTATGCGTCGAATGTCCTTCATTTCGGATTTTATCGCGTTTTTTTATATTATTATTTTCTCCCAACGTTTCGAAGACTTTGCAGCCTTCATGGTCACGGGGGGGCTGAGGTGTTGTTCATCCGTAAAGTCAAAGTTACAATATCTACCTACATTTTTCAAATATACAACTTTTTTTTTTAATTTTAGCTGTTGACGGTCCGATCTACGCAGAATGAGCTCACAGTGTCTTGAGGTCTGGCAGCCGGTCTTTTTGGATCCGATTTAATTAAATGTAGAACAGGATCCCAGGCTTGTGCAAGCTTCCAACCATTTTCCGTATTGAAATTTGGGTGTTTTTTAATTTCAATAGCCTCGCGAATCATCCTAGGCAGGAATCGGTGTTCTTTGGCAAGGATTTGTGGCTTGTCTAATCGCAATTAATGATTGCAGCCTCATTCAGAATGTTCAGCGACTGCAGACTTCGTAGAGCGTCGGTGTTTCACGTCAGCTGTATGTTCTTTTACGCCATGAAGGCTGCAAAGTCTTCGAAACGTCGGGAGAAAATAATAATATAAAACCGCGATAAAATCCGTAAAATAGTTTTTAGTTTTATTTCAATGTCTAACATTCGCGTAAACATAAGAAATCATTGTCCTTCATTTCGTTAAATACAAAGGAAGTAATTACCATCGATTTTATTATCCACGCTTTACATTATGGAGAATTAATATCTGATAATGGAACATCTATGTACGAATTGACGTCATTCAGATACTGACCAACCTTCACATTTCAATGATTTTCACGGCACCTACTTAATCGCTTACATATCACAGGAGAAATGTTTTAACTTTATTGATTTTTTTAAGTTAAATTGAGATAATGCTTGTTATTTATGTAGTACTCTTCTGAAAAGAAGCTGTGCCAAAATCCAAATCATAAAGGGAAACTTTACTGCATGAATGTATGGTGAGGTGCAAGGTATATAGGTGTTTTGTATGCAAGATTCTGCTTGCGCAAACCTTCCTCTTTTGCTGAGAGCAAGCAGCAGTGTACATATGCTTGTGTGCTGCACCAATTTTCTTACTAGGTATGTTTGGAACTTAACGTATATGGTCTCAAGACGAATGCCACCATAATGTACCTAGTATACTAGAGACTTTCCCGCCCTCACACCCACCACTACAACTCCTGTAAGCCAGGATCAGCAGTGGCACGCATTTTGTGACACCGAGCAGTGAAGCTCGGCGAGTCTCAGGGAAAACTAATATGTCATTATCCCGCAACGAAATTAATCAAATAGAAAAATAGGAGGAGTTGGAAATATTAATTGTCCACTTCCTCCAGAGCAATGCGGGTGACAAAATCATGATGTAAGGAGGCGATTTAACCTCAAGGATAGGGACGTTTACAACTAGATAAGCTAGTTATAAAGCACCACGGATAAAATTAAATGAAAGGGTCCTATCACATGAGCTGTTAGATTTGATTACAATAGGCATGGCAAAACGCCGGAAAGCACGGAAATTCCGTCTAGTCTCAACAAGGTCCATGTAGTATACAACCCCAGATGTTATTTGCATACTGTTTAACATGATGTTGCGCTCTTCATGCCATAGACCACACTCCCAAAGTACGAAGTACCTAGTATACTATATGTTACTAGTCCCTGAGTGGTGAAGCTTTTACTACTAAGCATGCAACTCCATCGTAGAACTTCTTCCAATTGCATTAACCCAATCCAATGTGATATTACATATTTTTTCGAGCATGTTTTAGAAACCTGTTCACTGAGACACTTGTTCAAATGCCAATCTTCTTAGTCACAATATTAACCTAACCCAATTCACTCACAGCAAAGAAACAGCTCTACAACCTGGTAATTAGTACGAGCATTAACTATTTTGCATGTAACATTTGTGGAGCTATTTTAGTGGGACCAACGACCTCGGTCGTCACTCGTCGCTCTGGTCGCAGCGAAACGAAGGGCGTGCGACTAAACGTAGTCATCTTTCGGCAAATCTTATGCGCAGAATCGTGTTTCCAAAAATCTTCGTAAAGAAACAATTGTGTTGATTCTATTCCCACGTTCCGCCTCATACCTCTATAAAGACATGCTAGTTTTTCAATATTAAAAAAAAAAACTAATAGTAACTACATGATTCATATTATGGAAAGAACGTATATTTTATAAATTCTTATTAATAATTGAGAGCAGTCTGGACTTGTATAGTTAGAACTTTGATGCCTACTCCCAGCACAATGACGACCGCAGCGGAGGTTGGCCTCGGTATACCTAAATTGATTAGCGAGAAGTAAACAGGAAAAGAGCAATATATTACGAATGTAAGTAATAATACTAATGGCTAATAACGTGCCTGTAAACATCCCCCTTATCGGAAATGCCACGTCACCACGCCATGGAAGAATTAAGGCATGGATTTACTTGGAGCTGATGTAATAATCGCGTTATGTGGAAACGCATATGTCACACATATTAGTGTTCTTTGGGGTAACAAATTAAAGGGTACGCTCCAAACAGTTCTTAAAAAAATATATTGTAATGACTTCGATTTGAATTCAGGGCCTATGGACACTTATCATCAGAAAGAAAAAGATGTGGGACTGTGAATTATCTGTAAAAAGAAACACAGTTGCAGAGTGTTCAATGCTTATATTTTTATAATATTCAACTAGCTGAATAAAATCATTCCCATATAGTTAGGTCTATATGCAAGCCTTTACACAGAAGTTCATTAGGTATGGATTTTTCTAACGATGTGCTTGTTTGATAGGATAGCTCATCTTCTCCTGTTATTAGTTTGATTTTAGCCTATCTTTGAACAAAAGTATTTTGTCAAAAAAAGACAAACACGCTATGCCTTAACGTCAATGTGCATGAAGGCGTAAAATATTTCATATTTTTTTCCTTTTAGTCACTCCTGTTTATTGGATTCTAGGGAAAAATGTATAATACCAGTTGGTTAGTTCAAAACAGGCAAACCGCAACGTGTACTAATGACGGACGGTGACGAGTGATCCCGGCTCCATTGTTATATATAAAATATATGTGTGGCAAGACTTGTGCAGATTGTGCGTTTTGCCGCCATTGTGAGACTCTGTTTTACCACACTGTTCATTATTACTTCCTCATAGTCTTCAGTTAGTTAATTTTAATGAACTTTATTATTCCCAAATGACTAATCAGGTTAGGTGTTTAGGTATTTTATAATTGACTTTGTTTGAGGATATTGTTTTATGTAACTAAATAATTGCCTATTTTTGAGCTTAATTGTTCGAAAACGTATGCATCACAAACAAGAATTTTGAATGAATTATTCACTGCGATTGATATCTTGATATACTTGATATTAAGTCCCATTTCCTTCCAATCATATATTTATTTATTTCGTTATCATATTTTATTTTGTATTTGAATCTTCTTTGTATTCAAATTCTTCCAGTAAAATACTTAAGGACAGTATAAGTGTAGTGCCCCTTCCATATTATTGGAATAGGATGAGAAGGAGAAAGCATATTATGACTGTATTTGAAGATAAGATATCCATAATGATTTCTTATATTTACGCGAATGTTAGACTTCCTTGACAGCCTTCATGGTCACCATGAAGGCTGCAAAGTCTTCGAAACGTCGGGAGAAAAATAAAAAACAAAAAACCGCGATAGAATCCGGAAAATTAGTTTAATTTCAATGATAAGATATCCATTTCCGTCGTACTGTCGCTGCAGAATGATAATAACTTTTCATGTCAGTAAACTTCTTTCAGGCGAGTCAGTGATCTCACAGTTCCTGTACTCATACACGTGTCGCCTTTCACTGAATGCATCTGTTCTTCCATCGTCCTCTTGTATCTGTGTCGTGAAGTGTGCACACAACAGAGCAGTATAATAACCCCTCGTTTTCTCATTATGTTCGCATCGTGTCAGCCAGACAGTTTTCTTCTGATTCACAACTCCTTCGTATGGATAAGTCATTGTGTCGCCGGCGCAGTCGTGCATACAAATCTTTATAATATAAATGATTTTTCAAAACATTTTAAATGCAAATATGTATTTAATATACACAACACGCGACAAGTAACTGTTGGAATTTAGTAATGTAATTGTGGTTGTTTATTGTGGAAAACTGTGGCTTATTTCATATTAAACAACTATATTGCAGTTGTGTGTTTAAATATACAGCATCATTAAAAATCGAAACCTAATATATAATGAGCATGCATTCCGGAAACATTCACAAACCACCTAAATGCGTGGGGACGTTTTACAAAATAATCTAGTTAAATATTTAAAGAACAACTTTATCATTGCATAGGATCCTCCTTAAACCGGTCCAGGAACCAACCAACCACAAAACAACTTTCTACCGATGAACTCGTAACAAAAAAATTGTAATAACAAAGTTCAGAGGGCAGCGATCCAGGCCAAGGATCCGACCCGGGCCGGCCCGAGCCCCGGCTATTGATCTCCGAGGTGATGCTGGGCGGCCTCCGAGTTGTAATGCCAATAACTTAGGGTTGTGTTGTGACGCTGCGCGCACTCCGCGCACTGTCAATGCAAATGTTTATGTAACAGTTCATTTGGGGTTATGTGTTTGTATATAGTAGTAATAACAACTGAGTATAATGTCGGCAAACAACTTGAGCACACTACCGCCTGCTGGGGCATATTTTTACGTAAGTGGAACTGCACTGACATTCGTGAAACGCCCAACCACACCGTATAGTGTGCTGAAGTTTTTTACCGACTACTAAACGTATGGCGTATGTTAAAAAATAACGTAAGTAATCATAATGCTTGGTTGTATAGTTTTGTCTACATCGTAACTGAGCAGATTACACGAAGTGGGAACCTCAAAAAATGACGTTACTGATTATTATATGGTAGTTTCGTTACTTCAGATAAATTGATTAAGCTAACCATCATAAATCAAATTAGC
>NC_051125.1:13435435-13539862 GCF_014839805.1 Manduca sexta | reverse complement strand
GCCAGTACACAAAAGAGACAATAAAGAAAAAAGTAAACAATTATCGTCCCATTACGCTAATTCCAGTATTCTCAAATATTTGAAAAATAATGCACGCCCGTATTACCACATTCCTAAATAAACATAATATTTTAACAAAAGAACAAAATGGATTCCAAAAAAACAAGTCTACCACACTAGCGGCCTTCTCTATAATAAACACTGTGACCAAATCTCTAGATAAAAGAAAACGTGTATCAGCGGTATTTTTTTGGATTTAGATGATAACAACCTAACTGCTAACATAAAATAAGATACCAAATAATTCAATTTAAAATTACAATAGCTTGAACTAATACTTTTTAAAAATAAATTATCATAACCAAGAAATTAATGAAGTAAATGAAGTAAAATTTTTAGGTATCACACTAGACGAAAACTGCAACTGGAAAGCTCATATTAAAACAACTTGTACCAAAATAAACAGATTTGTATACGGACTCAGAAAAATAAGAAACTAGCTAGTGAAAAAACTGCCTTAATGGCGTATCATGGATATGTCGGATCCATACTACGATACGGCATATTGTTATGGGAAACTCAACAGATATAGGTAGGGTGTTCATAGCACAAAAAAATGTCTCCGGGCAATATGCGGGTCGCACCACTAGATTCATGCAAACCACTGTTCAGAAAATTAAAACTGCTCACTCTAACTTCAATATATATATTAGAAATTGGTATATTTGTCAAAAAACATTCTGAGTTGTTTGAAAAGTATGTCAAAATAATAAATACACTATCAGAGATCCAACTAATGTAAAACTAAATTCAATGTCAACCACTATGTATAAAAGAATTACCGGTTGTATGATCATTCAAATATATAATAAAATACCGAAAACCTTACGTGAACTACCTTTTACCTTATTTATTAATAGATTAAAGAAATGGCTCATAGATAAATGTTTCTATACAATTAAAGAATTTTTGGAATGTAAAGATATATAGTAATATAATAGTAACCCCCAGATGAACATAGGTTTTATAGTTAGATATAATATAATAATATTATGTATAGAAAATCATGTAATTTGTATGAGTAAACTACACCTAAAAGGGAATAGATATATTAATAATAGGTAATTTGCCTAACTTCGTTCTCTCTAATTATAAGTACGTATATAATTTTTTTGCATACCGTTGAAACGGTGAAACATGTTGCACATGTAAGATATTTAACATCATAATTTATACCATGTTTTATGTAAAATAAATTGATTTGATTTGATTTGATTTGATTTACTGATGATTGTCTTTTTTCTGTTGTAAAATATGAACATTGCGTACTAATTTGTGAGTCTTGTGTACTCCTATAATTAGTACATACATTAGCGTGTGACTTTACTACTTTTATGTTATAAACAAGAAATGTGTGTACTGTTGGAGAACCTTATTTAAATAAATAAATAATATTATATATAGGTAATGCAGTTTTTCAACCTCTTAGTCTGTTCTACAGTGACGATAGGCATTCAAGCCCTATTTGTAAATGCACATTGGCTCAATGCAAATGTAAGACCGGGTCGTTACTCATGCGTGGTCAGGATGCGAGCGGATGTCGCTCGATGAATTATGACGTCATGAGCGCGCGATCTCAACCCGTTACTGCTCCCTTAGAGGGTGCTCGAATGACTAGTATTTTGTCGGGTTTTCGATATAGCTTTGTTTTCGAATGTTTTAACTGGTTTTAAAAGTAATTCGAATGGTTCAGACTGGTAGATCTTCTTGTTGGTGTTATTTATTACCATTGATTTATTACATTATTGTGACTAAAACTATTTTAAGGATTTTATTGCGCTTGATATTGTAACTTTGACTTTGCGGATGACCAACACCTCAGTCCGCCCTGTGACCACGTAGATTGCAGTCTCCGAAACGTCGGGAGAAAAAAAATTCAAAAACCGCGATAAAACCTGTAAAATAGTTTTAGATTAATATCTAACATTCGCATAAACATAAATAATTGTTATTGTGACCATTATGCGATAATTTTGTAACATTTCTGATTGATTACATATTTACGATTTTATTGATGATGTGATTCAATAGTATCATGCCGATAAAGCCAGCACTTTTTTATCGTACCCAAAATATTTACAACGTGCCTCTATGTCATAGAAAATCGCAAAAATGATACAGTATACCATAGAGGCAAATATAAAACATAAAGTAATTTTATAATAATACCCAATCTTGTATCTCATTACTTGAAATCGGAAAAGCATACATTATTAAAAAAAATATATATTCTATGTTTGATAACCCGTGTAGAAATTTCGTGAAATAACTTAAGCAGAAGTTCAAAGACATTTCGAATAACAAGTTTATATATTAAAGTTCCAATAAACTTGTGAAAGCGTTCCACTTTAATGTACATTTTATCATTTTTGTTTAATGCGTAAATGACAGCTCAATGCCGGTCAATAATCTTTTGAAATTAGATGCAAATTATTCTATAGATTTTCTAATTGGGTCACCGTTGATTTTTAGTTTTTTCACGACTTTTATTTACTTGTTTTAAGAACTAGGTCCAGTGGATCTCGAGTGATGATGCAGAGGCGCTTCCATCGTTGGCTCTTTGTGAATTTTATCAGGTCATCTCAGTATTGAAAGACTGGTGAAAGCCTTCTAAGAGTTTCCGTTGAAGCTCGTGGCGAACGCATCGCACGCATGGGACGCATTGAAGGTACGAACTGGTATTTAATCGGCCCAGGGTTAGAGGTGGTTCGTCCTTAAATGCTGTAGTACGAAATTTTTACACTTTTTTTCACAATAAATAGTAATTGTATTTTTCGCACTACAATTATTTTTTATTTTATCATAGTGCAGGACGTCCTTAAATGCTGAGGTACGGATTTTGACACTTTTGTTTATAATAAATAGTAATTATTGTATATTTCGCCCTTGATTTCTTATCATAGTACAAGAAACAAACAGTATAATGCATACAAATAAATGAATTCAAATGACCAAAAACACAATGCCAATGAAGTTTTCAATATCTAAAAAGAACAGTAATTATAAGTTTTATCGGCAAAAATAGCGTACTATTTAATCGCAAGATTATCAAGATAAATGAATTGTTACACTTAAATACTGCACAACTAGTTGACACTAAAACACTAAGCGTAGTACTTATACCATGCATTTACTATTCTCAGCGTCAACTTTTAGTTTCGCAAAAATTAACGATCTAAACTTATTTATTTTCTAATAAAAATCAATAATGTTGAAATTTAATGACGATGGTTAAGCGGGCGATTAGTTAGCTAAAATCGTGTATCCTTGACATAGTGTAATATAGTTTTTAATAATATAGTACTACGTACGGATTTCCTGTAAACTCTAATGTTGGTGTGACAAATGTGTTATTCCTTCGTGACGTAATGCCACGATTTAGACTTTGGAATTACTAATGATATGGAATTGCTATTGCAGTATTTTACAAATTCCTATTTTACAAATATATTATACTTATAATATAATTCCTATGTGAACCTCTTAGCGAGAAATTTCGGACAGCGACAAATCTTCGACGGAGATTAGCCAGGTATGCAGGAGATATCATAGTGCTTTCACTCTCATAGTCCGGTGAGACGGCATTCCGAAATGACCGGAGAGAGATTTCTAAAGCACGGAGGTATCACACCGCGCCGCCTACTTCCTGACTCCAAGCTGTGACTGAATAATTTTTAAGGTGGAAAAACCCAGTCTATTTCGGTGGTCGGGCAAAGAACATTGTGACTGGGTTTTTTGAATACCGATTTGGACCCAGGACCTCAAGGCGATAGTCGTACTTTTACCACATACGCAATACAACTACACAACTGAGGCAATCAAATATTAATATATTTATATATCACCATATACTAATGGATATGAAAGCCTTCAATCCCTTTTGATTATACAGATTAAAGTTTTTGATAGTTAGATTAGTATTTTGATAGTTACAATGTTACTTATATTGTATTTATAGTTATTATAGGTATTTTATACATTTATCTTCTTTCTCAGTGTCATATTACCGTGATGCACCTACCATGATTATCTCTGCACCACCCTAAGGTTGACTGGTAGAGAATGCCTATGGCATTAAGTCCGCCTGTATACATTTGTATATTAAGTGCAATAAATAAAATTAAAGACCAATCATATTATATGCTTCTAACCGTTATAAGAGAACTGTTTGTCCTGAAAAAGCGCTGAAACTACAGTGGTTTATATAGCCTCATATCACACCTACTGTATCTAGGGTCCAAAGGCCCAAAGGAATGACCTCGATAAAGGTTCGCTTTTGTTCGCTCAATTTGGGTTAAGGGACGGGAATATATTTTCCTGCTTTTGCATTTAGAAAGCGACTTTTTCTACGCAAGAATGGTTGTTACTATTCTCGGGGAATAAAAAGCTGAAATAACTAAATAAGGATGAAATTCTTGCGGGTGCGCGACTATATTTTAAATAGTAAATGAAGATGTGACCAGGCTTTAGTGCCCACGGTCATGCCTGTCCCGTTATTTGCTACAGAATACTGTGCTTTTGCGGGACATTTTTGTACTTAGAATATTTCGTAATCTCATTGAAGATACTTTGCATAATATGTTTCACGGAATTGTTGAATTTTGCGCAGTTGCTCGTCTGTTTGTTTAAACGTTTATTGTTTTTTGGTTAACTGACTATGGTGTGGTCAAAATTAATAGTTTTTCTCGACTTTGAGCTTTAGTCAATATGGTAGTCGTCTTTTGAAGTCATGATGTATGATAAAATAGTGATCCAGTTGGGTTCTTTAATCGCACCTGTGACCAATAAACTTACCCTTTTTATTTAACAACTGCTTGATCATAAGCATTACTAGGCATCACTGCCCAAAAATGAAATGAAATTAAAGGACTTATTTACTGGCGAAGGTACAGGGTAGAGCTTAAACATTGGTTTATAATTAATCAAGTTTTATAAAAATTATTGACATGCAATTTTTTTTAATATGCATGATAAATAAAAAAGTATTTATTACTTTAGGGAATATTAATAATTGATAAGATTAACTTTGGAACTTGGCTGTCAATTCAATTTAAAATAAGTTTTACATTGTAATGTCTTTTATAATGTTAATTTAAAAATATTTATGCTTATTACTTACAGTAACAAAATCACTCAAACTATTCATAAATTACAAAGCAGTGCGTTTTTTTATTGCTTTGAAAAACGAGACAAGCTTGCCATTCGCCTGATGGTAAGTGATACGAGCCCATAAATAGTATAAACACCATCCAATTCCTTGAATTACAAAGTATTGTTTCGCATTCCACTGATCTCGCACATCCTGAGACATAATATGTTAAGTCTTATAATTATGTCCAGTAGTTACACTGGCTACAATGTTGTTTAAACCGGAACACAACAGTGACTACACGCTGCTGTTTCGCAGCAGACATAGACATTGCAATTGGTGCCTACCCAGGCGGACTTTTACATATAAGAGATCTACCACCCGTATAGGCGTAGATACAATTAGTGTTTGATATTATACGTTACTATTGTTGAATTACTAAAAGAAGGGGTTCCCTGCTGTCATTACTGAACACATATTTCCCAAATTTTTAACTAAAATACGATGTCATAAAATTATTTCTAAAAAGGGTTTTTTTTTATTTTCTGTTGGTCATTAGTCAATTCATACAACTTGATAGTTTTTACTGTGTCTTATTGATAATTGTATCTTACGCTGAACTATTACGTGTCGTTGTCCATAATTTCATGCAGGTTTAATAAAATTTATAACTTGTTATAGTCTTGTCATTTGCATACAAACATAAATTCTAACACTAAATTTATATTTAGCCTTTTCTACATATCCCATTCCGTTTGAAAATTAAATACTGTTTGTTTGATATAATACATCTTTGGATAAATAAAACAACATGATTTAATACGATATACATATACACACCAAATATGTTTTACATAAAATTTTATCTGTCACAATAAGTCCCGTAGTTTTCTCTACCGCACTGTCTCGGGTCAGATAGACCTGTATGAATAATCTTGTGCTAATGTCTAGTTGTAATCCCATCGTAGGCTGTGTCCTTACGAGGACAGCGGCTCAATTTGTCTTCCTCACACACTTAGGTTAAACGCGTTGGTCTTGTGGATTACCCGGCTCAATTACGGAGCACGTAGGTGTTTGAGTTGTTTTGGTTATATCATTTGGTCGTATTTAAAGCATTGTAGAAATGCTGTGGATAATGATAATAGAATTTTTTATTGCATAAGCAATAGAACATACAAAGAACATAGAAAAACAAATGTAAGATATGGTTCTATAATGGGCGTTGTTATCGCTAAAAGAGATTTCTTCCAGACAATCTTTGAATGGACAGAAACAAATGTAAAAAATAGACAGTTAAATTAATAAAGTTTCGTGTAATAATGATAATGTGTTAAGAAATTTGATCTGCTCGTTTACTACAAAAGTTTGGCGACTTCACAAATTCGATTTGACATAACATCATCAAAAATACGTAAATCTTGTAAATATATTACATGTTTACTTATTATAGCAATTTATTATAATTTGATCCAGATTCGTGTGAAATTATTGTAACAGAATAAAGTTCTACAAAATCCATCCATTACTTTTAGCATGTAAAGTAGCACAACTTTATCATAAAAAATATCACCCCTTGTAAAATACTCATGTTTTACATTGTTTTATTGCCCATTTTGAAAATAACATACCTATTCTCGCATATAAAGTACCAGGTGTTGCTCGTGACTTTGTCTGCGTGAAAAGCCTTTGCCGCTACAAAAGTCACTAAATCACTGTAGCGGTTCATTACGCCATCAATACAACGCCATCTATTAAAAAGAAATTAAAACAATGGAATTATTCTCCACGAGAGTAAATTCCCGGTATAAAAAAGCCTATGTGTTAATCCATGACATGGTCTTCGCGTGTGTAAAATTTTATGCAAATTCGATCAGCTGTGTCTGAGTTTACTTCTAACAAATATCCAAACATTTTCCCAAATATTCTTATTTACTATATTATTAAGATAATATAAGATAGCAGGAAAGTAAATACATTTAGTAAGGATTTTATTTGGGTTGAATGAGAAGTTTGGTATATCTATAACAGTGAAAGCTGTTGGTTCTTACAACTCAGGGTAGACTTATTTAAATAGTTACCAAGAGAATATAATAGTGTATAATATATTCATGTTCATTACTCCTTCTTTTTATTATTATTTTTGAGGTAATAAACAATTTGTATTATACTTCAGTAACAATTATTTCGAATCGATTTCCGAATCGTAATAATGTTTACGAAATATTGATTCACAAAGTGCAGGATTTGTAATTATAGTAGAATGTAAGTTGTACTTTGTATTACAAAGAGATATTGTGTCGCGAGCGTCACATAATAACTTCAGATTTCTGTCTTCTAAGAAACAGGGTCATCTTATTGTATAATTTCGCCTGTTATTAAATGCAGCTTATAGTTGACTTATATTTATGTTGCAGGTTATAAACATGCTTCCTTGTTTTGTTTTATATTGATAGTAATGTTGCTGAAAAAATGCTGAAATAAATAATATTAGCAGGTAAATAAACCGGTGCTGAATTAAATAGGATATTTATTTAATGAGAGGATGTATACAAAGTAAAATCATTCACGTAAATAAATATAAATTGTAAAATTTACACTGATTCTAAAGATGTATAAAACTAAAACGTTATATTAATTACGTTGCTTGTAAGTGTCATATAACGACTTTCAGCTTATCTGCTATCAAATTATCTAGAAATATAAAATAAGTAGTCAATGCAGAAATTATGATGCTTTACCATTTGTATAAACGAATGGAAACAGTGAACGCACAATCAATAACATTGTGAAATTGTTGTTGGAATATATTCTGTATATTCTGAACAGCGCCATCTATTGGCCAATGTTGTTTAACTAATATTTAGTATGGCAAGGTTTAGCAAGATGGCGCTACTGCTATGTGCCGTTACCGTGGCCGCTTTGCATTGGTTTTTTGAACATTCACTAGGTGGCGCTATAACAATATTCTCGAATGTTAGTTTTTCGGTTTATTCCACGGATTTATAAAGCCTTTTATAAAGATATATTTGGATGTCAATAAAATTTTTCACTAATGGTTAGCTTAGTATCAAATACACAAGAAAATTCAGAAATTTGAATAGATATCTATATTCAAATTTTTGTTTCAAAACAAACCTTACAAATGAAATTTCGTAAGTATGTATAAGAAGGTATGTAAAACAAGGAACTTTTTTTTTTCACTCATCTAGACCTAATATAAATATTTGCACGTTCACAGTACATATTTTATTTCTACTTTCAATGTAGAAATCGAACTTGCGTGTTTCTTTCTTTTACGGCTGGCTCACGCCGCGGTACCCTTCAGGTATTGACGCTTTACATATTATGAAGCATTATTATATTGTACATTTTTATCTTTACCTGAAAATTTTAATAAGGTAAAACCAATTTCATTGTGTAAAACCCGTGACAATCAATTGTTGAAAGGGTGTCTCTTAATCGCAGTTTTCATGACTGTTTGCAATGATTGCTATATCAGCAAGTGAAAACTCGGCCCACTGAGAATTTATGAAAAATCTAGTGGCTACGTGTTTTGACAACGAGAGGTAGCTTTTATGTTCGAAACCCAAATGAGCTAATTAAAAATGTGATTGTCTATTTGAAAAAGCGCTTAATAACATATTTGTGATTTCAATTTTAGCCTGAAATGTACATAGTTCGGTTCGAATATATTTGCGTACCAGTGGGTGTAGTAGTCATGTGGTTATTTAATGTCTAGCCTTTCAAGTAAGAATAAAAGGCGTGAACATTTGTTACTAATGTGACGGAAAATATTTTCTATATAGTAATTAATAAAATAAATAACTTTTATTTATTATTATCTATTCCAAAACTCTACAAATGCAAATCACTATAACCTATACACAGGACATATAAACATGATAAATTTGTAATCATACTCCTTATCAAGATCCATTAACATAATATACCACAATAAAAGAGTTCATTACTTAAAATATTTCTACGTCTGCACGACACACGTTGAATTATCCGCACATTACCTGTTTCCACGTAACAAAGGATTACAGCGTAGCGTTATTTAGATTAAGCCTTCCATTACTTTAAAAACCACATCGTTGTACTCGTGCGATATTCATCAGGTAAATACCGGTGTACCGACCATAAAGTCTGACAATTAGAGAATTAAATTAGTGCCTAACAAGGCAGCGAATTAAAAACTTAATAACCAAGATAAGCTTTGTATGGGTCTCGCCGCTGACGAATGTGGACGCAGTCTACTATGAATTATGTATTGTTTTACATGTGGGATTGAAATTATCTTTATTGACATAACCATTAAATTTAGTGTTATTAATAAAAATGGTGCATTAATGAAATGTGGAATTTACGTTTTTAATTAAATTTATTTTAACGCACCAAAATTAATTTAAACTTTATAACAAATTTTATTTAAGTAGGTATTTTACTCATAAGTTAAGGTACGCAATATAATTTCGATGCAATTTTCAGCTTAAATAAAAGGCCAGTGTTTTACAAAAGCCACGTAAAGTAAATAGCGTGCGGAAAAGTTCATTAACTGTCATAACAAGTTACTGTTCAAGGCTTTAAAAAGGAACACAGCTCTCGGACTATAAATATTGTTTAGATTGTTCTAGGAGGAACTTTATCGTAGCCGCACTGGAATTAAGCAATTACATGCAAGTCCTGAAACTTTACAGGAAAATGAGGAAAACAGAAAACGCCAAACATCGTTTTATTTCCTTACATTTGCAATTCAATTGGTCTAGCTACTTTAAATGACTTCGGGACGTCAGTACGCCGCAGTAGAATTATTGCGTTCCCGTAAATGTTTAGGTATTTTTATGGATTTATGGTTTTTGCTTGCCAGTTAAAGCCATGCAACACAAACACGAATATTTCAAACTACAAAGGTTTTGTGATAATTTAATGTATAAAAAATATTGCTTGTAAAATGGAAACACTTTTGATTTTATAAACGTAAGCTATTGTACGGTAAAAATCCTTTTAAAAATATATTTCCACTTGGTATTCGGTAGCTATGGATTTCGTAGCACCTCTACGAATATTACCGCTACGAGCTACGGCGTAGCGCGCAACATTAGAAATTACATTACCACCGACAACTTTTTAATATGCATAGAACACAGTTTCATTATAAGTGATGTCCGCACCGTTATAATAATGAACTCTATTGTCTATTTTTACTTAATTGTAAAACAATTCTAAATTTGAAACTAACAAGTTCACAATATAAATATAAAACCATAAAACCGTGTTCAGCATGTGGTAGAGTAAATTTTATTATTTATATTTTGTGCCGTCAGTCCAGCGGACTATGCTTTTATGTAAATATGATTATGCACGACGCACGGGCGAAACTTTCCCAAAATGAGTTTGTAACGAGTGTCCGCGACGCTACGAGTTCCGCATGCAGAATACTATTACGGGAACCACGAATAGTTTTAATCCTTCCTATTTGGCTGATAAAACATCATAAAATGTTTGCATTTTGCGCGGTCGACTGTGTGATGGTAATAAAATAAAGTTTGAATTATGATACAGAATTTCGTTTATTAATTCGCGCGCGTAAAATATATTGCCCAAATTAAAAGGTTATTTTAACATTTATAATGAACAAATAAATCACAGCTGATAATTTTAATAATATGATTACCATAAACAAAATATATATATGCAGTGCTTTTTATTAAAAACAAATGTAACCATATTTAAGAATGGAATCAAAATTAAACGTCATGGTATATTATTTTTTCAAACACAAAATTCCTATACATTCGCGTGAACACATTGATTTTGGAACAATCGTAATCTCCAGACGTACCTGAGAAGCAAAAGCAATTGGAAGCGATTGCACCACATTGCCGCACCGCCACCGCACCGCACCGCAACGGAACACCAAAGAGAATGCAGAAGCCGTTGAATCGAAACTGGAATTGCTAACAACAGAAAGTGCTTGGAGAAACAATGGGAAGGATCTAATTGCGGTGTCCCTAGCGGCTAGGAACGCAGTCGGAATCGACATTGAATTCCACTGAACGGAGGGCACGTGCCGAAAGGAGCTGAGATGACTGACTTCCGATGTTTGCTTAAATTTGTATATGTGGGTAGTTAACCAGCCAAGTCAGAATCTAAACTTGACTAGGCAAGTATACAAGGGTCAAGATTATTCTGTGTTGTAATTAAGAGTTAGAGTAAAAGCTCGCTCGACAGGTATAGTTGGTTGAAAAGATAATCTTATATTTTTATATTTGTTGTTGTTTTAATTTTTGTTGTTTTATTATTACCAAGTCTCCTAAAACTCGACTTCGTACTATCAATACTAGAGTTTGTTAACTATATAAATTATTTCTGCATGGTAAATAAATGAGTTGAAAATTCGTGAAAAATTATAATTTGCAATAAATTTTTCCAAGGTGGTTTGGTATATTAATAATCTCATATTTCACCAGATTCCGTAGTCCATATGGGCGAGTTTGCGTTCAACTCATTCAATTATGCAAAGCTACCATTTGTTAACAGATTTTAGGGTAATTCGGTGAATGTCGACTCGGTTTTATGTTAATCAGCTTAGTGTCCGTAATTTATGTGGTACATGCTTACAAACATTTCAGGGTATAATGTGGCCATCCACTGATAACGTTATTTCGTGCAATTAATGGCAGAAACACTCACTGGCACGAGTTAAAGGCGTATTAATATTTGGCGGCATTGTTGAATTGCTTTTGTTTAACGGTTATTTTGTGTTAATTCAATGCGAGCAGCGATAAGCGTCGGAAACATTGAGTTGGACTTGTGTTACGATACTTGGCTATCTTCGAGGCTGTTATTGTTTGTTTTATAGGCCAGTGTTATTGAAATTGTAGACTGTTAAATAAAATATTGTGTGTGTAGCTGTAAAATATTTTTTTTACGAATTAAATAGTTAGGCAATGCCACTGAAGATATTCCGGTTCCTATTTTGGCCGATTATCTATGTTTTGTTCGTTGAATTGCAAAAACATACTCAAAATTTTTTAGTTCAGTTCTTTTTTAGTATTTAAATTTACATAATATGTAAACATGTTGACAATTGGCTGATATGTATATCACTTACAGGTATACACAACATTCAAAATTGTTGTTCAAAATGTTGCAATTTAATCAAAAACGATTTTCTTCATAGTCTTCATGATGTTTTAAAATTAAGTAGGCCATCAGTGGTACCTTTACCTTAAAAATAATAATAAAATTTTATAACTATTAAACAACGTTCCATATATTATGTACAATTCAAGTCTATTAGTCATAATATCATGTCTACAAAATTGGATATTGCAACCTCGCCCTTCAAATATTGAGTTGAATCGTGATAGCAAACTAGCCTCAAGCCCCAAGGGCTTGATTACACGATCTCATAGGAGTACGTACGCCCACTAATATATTTGTACCTATATTATTACACTTATAAATCTACCTAATTATGAAAGATATTTTTTATGAACTTACCTTAATGTTAGCATCCTACGCTGTGATGTTTATGAGATGTTAAGGTTTTATGTAATGTATAAAAAAAATACTTACAGTTACTATAAGGGTTTTATTTTTGTCTGCAGCTCCACCTGTATGAAATGGTATTTGCGTAGAAGAGAATTATGAGATAGCATGCTACTAAGCAGCATATTAGATACAACTTTATATGTTAGTATAGATCTATTTTTTTTTAGTTGAAGGATACATTTTTTATCCGCCCGGATAGCGACCACCGGTCACAACGTTTTAAAACCCGTTATAGTGGTCCACGTAAGTGTGACGCGTTCCAGGATTAGCCTGTGTATATCCAGTTCCAAAAGGCCAGCATATTTGTGTCAACCGTCGACACTCGACATTCTATTGGACTCTATTCGACTTACCATCAGGTGCAGTGGGGTCACTTTATCGTGCACGTTTAAGAAAAATGCCTTACAAACAATATGTTGTTTATAATACTGGGCCCTTATCCTGTATGATAGTGTAAACGCGTAACGCGGCCGTGTCATGTTATCTTATCAGAAATGTGCGTGAAATGGTATTCTGTAAGCCAAATTTCTATAGTCCTAAACATGATGCGTTGTGTTATGTGCTTGTTACGCACTGTTAAAATAACGTGCGGGATAGAGAATAAGGCCCCTGTGATGCAATCGAAAAATGCCCATATCTTTAAAAATAAATATAATACAATGTACACCTAAAAATTTTATATAACGAAAAATTCCCTCTGAATTTCTTGCAAACCCATTTCACCTTACAATTGCGATGAAACAAACCGCGCGGTATTGACTGAGCGTTGCTAACTAGACCAGTGTCATTACAACAATACTTGCCGCGATTGTAGTGGTCACATGACAGTCACGACAGAGGGGTTTCCGCGTCAACTCGTCGCCACAAAAACTGAGCAATTTTCTGATAGTCATCTGACACGAAAATGGTTACGTTTGACATGCCATTTATATTTCCATTTATCAAATACTACGTGACGCGTGAGCGAGTAATGTTATTGGCTAATTATTTTAATGAAAATAAAATTAGCTAATCATTTTGATTGCTTTCGAGTTCATGTTTGTGGCGTATTATGTGCGTAATATATGGTAAGATAGTCTATTGTTTGTAATTTATATATGTAAGGTTGTCTTCGAATTCTCTGTTTCGTGTATTAGATGTACTATCAAATCAATACCGACTCAGTATTAAATTGATTGATTGCGAATATGATCGTAGTACAGATATCAAACATAATCTGTTAAACATGAGTCGTCTGGTGACTGGCTAAAATAATTTTGGGCGACAATAATACAGAATATTACTGATATATATAACTTTTTATAAACCGGCTATATTTAGTATTTAGTTTTTGGTTAATTTATTTAATATAAAGTTATTTAAATCGTCAATACTTTTGTTAGGTGTCCTTTTCTATTTTCAATTTTTATTATAATTTTCTATATACCATTTTTTATGATTTTGATAATAATTATATTTCCAGTTTTGGAGATAATGCCTTTGGCATTAAGTCCGCCTATGAACAAAATTTTATTGTATATGAAGTGGAAATAAATATATTTTGTTAATTTATTGAATGTAAAGCTAATCTTCAAATCTTATTCGTCAATATTTTTGCTAGGTGTCCTTTTCTATTTCCAATTAATTTTTAATATTTCTGACACAGTTACCTAACTAATGCAGATATGTTTAAAAAAACCTGTATTATTAATCCAAATAAATATTTATTATTATTATTATTAAAAACATGATTATAATTTTCTATACCAGTTGTATGATTTTAATAATAAATATATTTTGATTTCAGATGTGGAGTGACGTCAGTCAGTCTGAAAGCAAGTAAGTATGAAATTAAAGTGATTACCGTCGGAGTTGTGTAATAACTGTTTGCGGCACACGACTGTATCAAACCCGTAATTATTTGTGTATTATAAACGCTTATTAGATTGATGTTATCAATGTAAAGCTAATCGGCGGTTTCAGATATCCTCACGTGTCTTTAATTGAAGTACAATGTCTGTCGGACTTTACTTGTCTTGTAGTGTATTTAACTATGTAAATACTTGTTTAGCTCGTGTTTGTTTCTGGGGAAAAGTCATTCCGTTGCTTCTTTGTTGAAATATCAGATCGCTTGTGAAATAAACTTTAATATTTATCGAACTATCATTTAAATGTAATTTCGAACTTTCTAAATCTAAAGAGTATTTTTAATAGTTACATGTATTAAATAATTTATAGCATAGAATCGGCTCATTAATTCTGAAGATTAATCTCCTACAAGCAACTTACAAATTTTATCTCTTTGTAAAAAAGGCTTAATAAAATTAGACTGAACTGCAGATGTGTTCCTAAATAATTATAAATTTATTAGGTTGAAAATAAACTAAATCAAATGATTTCTTATGTTTACGCGAATATCAGATATTTTAGAAAACTATTTTTATATGGTCCTAAACGTGACCATGAAGGCTGCAGTCTTCTAAACGTTGGAAGAAAATTATATATAAAAAATCGCGATAAAATCCTTTGACAAAAACCTTTTGAATCCCCAACATATATTTTCTTTATAAATCATGTATACATACACACTCATATTCTGAGAAAATGCATTCGTTCAGGGTTCACAATGTCTATATAACCAACAGTCAATACAAAAGATGCCAGTATTCCAGTTTAGAAAACTTAAGCCAAATAGTGAGAAAACATGCAACGCGGTATACATTCGCGATGTTTTGGTCTTGTTTGAGCTTTAGGCCTTGTTGTACCCAAACATGAGCCAGTGTTGAACTGCACGGCGCTCTTTTACCTCTCTGTCAAGATTACAGTGTTGCGGCTTCCTTCAAAGTAATTATGTTGCTGAAAGTATGAAAAAGCTAAAAGTGAAGAATTTCGGTCGGTTTAGTGCTGAAAGAAGTATAACGACTTTGATGAAGGCGCCCCCGACGAGATCTCTTTTAAAAGATAATTCTAGATGTTTTATGGTCGAACCGAAAACTTTGCTTTTTCGTAACGATGTTTCCCTTCACTCAACATAAATTTTGATATTAAAGTCAGTTTAATGTTGTTTAAATATGCATTCAGACATAGTATAAAAAGCCGATTCGATGTTGTGGATGGAATTCAAAGAATTATCTGGCTGGTATGCTTTGGGGGAGGATAGCGGTAGATGACATGGACCAATCGGGATAAGGTTTTTATACACTTGTCATTGAGAGATTTAACTATTTAAAATATTGGTTACCTTGAACTTTAATCCATCGAACATTACTATTTCAGTGTAATGAATGAATAGATAGCGCTTTTGTAAATAGAAATCTTATCATAGCGACTTGACGAGTCCAAATTTCAGTAGGTACAAGATGTTTTTATAAAATGTATTTAAATTAACGGTGAAGGAAAACATCGTGAGGAAACCTGCACATCTTAGAAGTTCTCTATAGAAATTTCGAAGGTGTGTGAAGTCTACCAACCCGCACTAGGCCAGCGTGGTGGACTAAGGTCTAATCCCTCTCAGTAGTAGAGGAGGCCCGTGCTCAGCAGTGGGCAAGTATATAATACAGGGCTGATATTATTATTATTTATTTTATTTAAAAATTCTATAACGCAATATCCAATATACAGGTTGATTTATTATGAAATTGTTAATAATAACATTCAATAGAAATACAAAGCAATGGAATAACTTCACGGGAATGACATGGCTTTCAATTAGAATGTTTAAATAGTGATGACCTACATGCATTGTCTTCATAGCAATTGATACTTGTTTATGCATAAGGGAAAACATTATTTACTCAAGTTGAATTCCCTAACAACATCATGTGAAGTTGTGCATATGGTCAGAACTCTTTCTAAGAAATGTTTAGTTCATAATTCATTTGTTATTGTATAATGATACAATAAAATGAGGAAACTAAGCAGAATGATAAACAGTCGGTGAATAGGGTCGATATATACAATTCATAATATAATTTGCCCACTTTCATAATTTATAATGTTAATAACATAGTTTTACGAAAATACTAACAAATAATTATAACAAATAGTAATAATAGAACAAATCATAATAAGTAAGATGTAAAAATAAACAATAATTTTGCTTATACTCTTCCATATTTTAAGATAAGGTACAGATTTCTATTGAAGCGAATTTTTCCCGTCCATAAAGATTAAACTTTATACCTTAGTGTTCATTTTCGACATAACGACGATAGCTTAGTTGGAAATGAAACGGTCTGCCGACACGATGGTCTACACTCTACAGGTTCAAAACCCAAAACACACCTCAGACTTTTTAAAAGTTTTGCATGTATTGTTTATCAATTATCGTTCTCTTAATGTGAAGGAAAACATCGTGAAGAAACCTAAATACCTAAAGAATTCTACGATAGAATGTAAGGGTGTGTGAAGTCTGCCTATTTGCACTGGGCCATTGTGGTGGACTAAGGCCTAATCCTTCTCTATAATAGAGGAGGCCTGTGCCCAGCAGTGGGTCAGTATATAATAAAATAATATCAGTCAGTATATAATAAATAAAAACAATGTATATAATACAGGGCTGTACGAATTTTTCTATCACAGGGCATGGTATATATACATATACGCTATAACGATAGTAGATACTGTAAACTGTGTTATAAAATATGCAAAATATTCTACGATAAATTCGACAGATCCGCAGTTCTAGTACTAAACCTGTCTAAAAGTAAATTGACTATAAAACTGAGTGGTACATGTCGTTTAGAAGTGTCGTTTATTTTTCATATTCATACCTGTAAACAATAATGGACCTAATCGATAATCTAATACCACACAGTCTTCCCTACGCAAAGAGCGGTGCGAAACAGCCGTAAGTTGATTTAATTTGTGTACTAAGATAAGTGCTTGTGTTGCAGTTCTTGTTTTTTTTATAAACGGTTATAATACAGTAAGGGTTTGTGACGGAATAGTGAGATTAACGTCGCGGGTTTGATATCAACCTTCAAGACTGCATGTCGGAATTTTCTAAATTACGTGTGTATACTTATGCACGTAGTATATATTGTTATATAGGTATCTTAGAATTCTTAATAAGATATATATGATTTACATTTTATTTATCTGTACCATTATAAAATACAATTTATGCATGCTAATATTACGTATATAGTCTTTCACGTTAGTTATAGTTTAAATAATATATTAACAAAATACAAAATTATAGATTACGAAATTATAAACACATATATATACACAAAGCAATTTATTTAAATATTGCTTTAATTTCAATTATTATTTGCGTGACCTACTCGTTAGCGCGTCTGTAGCTAAAAACAAAACAACTTATGTTCGTAATTCAAATTTAAACAAAAGAAAAAACAGACATAATTTAATTCTATATTGAATTAAATGTTGACCGCGACTAATTTTCTATCAGTTGTACTTGAGGGGGCTTTGTGCCCGTTTCAGTTATTAAGTCTCAAAGGAGCTCGGCGGGTGTTCCAAGCCTTTCGCAGAAAAAAACAGACCCGTATTAAAATGTTAACTTAAGGTCCCAGGGCCCCGAAGCAAAGATTTAACGTTGTAGCAGCAGTCATTGTATTTTTAATTCGTGAGGGTTGAAATTGCATACGCTTTTTTATGATTAAAATGTCAGAATGGCATTTGTCCACAAAGAAAACAGCTAAATATCGATCATTGTATGTGATTAATGAACTTAACATAAACATAAAACAATCCGAATATTCAAATACCTAGGAAAATCAATGGTATGTTTTCTCATTACTTAACCGACTAGATTGGTACACCACGTGTCCGCACAATAAAACCACCGGACAAAGTCTGACTACACACCTGGCGTTCGTACTCTCGTATGTGCGAATCAATGGTGTGGAAAAGGCTTTATCGATTTTAAACTACCCTTATGTTGCAGTTTGTTAAACTTATATTGTTATTGGCTTTTTAAAAGGAAATGTTCCTTTGCTTGGACCGTTTGTTTTTGCGAACTTCAAAGATGTGCATTTGTTTTGAAAGGAAAATGTGTTTCCGTTTGTGTGTGATTCTTTTTTCAATACGATGGCTTAGATAGTGCTTGTATTTTTAATTCATTTCCCTATGTGTACATTTTTTATCGATAAGCGAATTTTATCGGACGAATAATTTAGTATTTTGCCATAATATTTTAACAATTTGACAAAATGATATAATTATTTGTAGGTATGATAAAAGTTCAAATAAAAAATCAGTCCATAGGTTTATGAATCCAGTATTAATTGTTATTTTTAGTAACAATTAATGGTTGAAATGCTTTCGATTTGTCTTACAATTTCGTTGATTTGAAATTAATTGTCATTCAGGTCGTTATAAATGAAATATTCATAAAATTTTAATTGATATATTTTATCTACTTTTAATTACAGTACAAAAGTTTAAATATATAACTACGGTTCAAAGCGAGGGAAATAACATTTTTGTTTATAAAAGTTTTCAAAGATCGACTTTAAATGTCATTCATAAAGAGTCTTATTGAAATTATACATCAAAATACCGAATATTATATTGGCCCAATTCAAACACGAATTTTAATGTTTTTATTTGAAGCTGTGGCATTCATTAACAGACTTCCTTTATAATTCGATAAAATAATAAGTAGTGGAAAGAGAAAAGAAAAAGGGTTGTCTCGTAGCCGAAATTCAAAAGGTTTTAAGTTCATAAAAGCTCAAGTTAGCTCGTTGTTGAGAGCTTCGTCATTTTTTTTCGTATTATAATTTTCGTAGTTTTCACAAGGGAACGGCACGAAGCCCGCTGAGTGGTACTGAGAGCCCTAGCTTTGCTAGGAGCTAAATAACTTTACTGAACTGTTTTTGGGAAAATTAAAACAGGTAATAATGATTTCGCAAGCGGACGATTGTTTAAGCCATTTTGGGGCCTTTTTTTAATTTCAACATGTTCTGTTCCGCACGCTAGCTCAACTGTGAAACAGACGAGTGGAATGTACCAAAAAATAAGCTCACGCTACAATAAAAATACATTTTTGTTTTGGAGTACAATTTTCATATTACCATAATGTTATTGTTGCTGTTTGGTAGGATTTTAAATACAAGTTTTGGGCGCAGTTTTACTAATACTAGACTGAGTTTAAACTGTAATTTACTAATTGTTGCTCGCGGCTTTATCTGCGTGAAAAATCTTTATTACTTCAAGTCTCTAAATCATTGCAGCGATACATAGCGCAGCCTACCCTTCCAAAATAGGGGCATATAGTATAATACCAATATTTATATCTAGTATACAGGGTCATTTTGACATTGCGTTACTAAATGAAACCACATACTGGTCTTACCTTTTGATGACATTGTGCCAAAAATCATCTATTAATAACGATTATTTTCACCAAAAATCCTGGTTTTAGTTTTCTGATCTTTTTATCATTTTGTAACTTGATAAGCCTGTGGTTTCATTCAGTAAAGCGATGTTAAAATGACCCTTATATTGTGTCGGGTTCCCTTTTAAAAATTTCACCCTTTGCCACTCTCTACCGGTGTCCCAAATTTCATCTAAAACCATTCAGCTATTCCTGTGTTTATTTCTAACAAACATTCGAACATTTTACAAACTTTTCCATTTATATTATTAGTAAGAAGTAAGATTAGATAAGAAGTAGTGTAAACAATATTTTCACCAATTTCCCTTCATGAACAGATTGTGAGTGACATGTAACATATTCAGCTAACTACACTATGTACCTTTAAATATACCTTAGACTTCCAACTGATCCTTAGAAATAATTAAATTGTTTACCTCTGCAACGGCTTATTATTTCTAGTAGCTATTTATTTATAGCTGCTGATTCCCACAATAATAAGATCGATTAATACTGTGTACTGGATTGACTAGTCGCAAAGGGTGAAATTTTCCGAAAAGGAACCTAATACAACATAATATAGGTATTAATTTGCATAAATGCGGATTGTAAATACTTTTAATGATAAATAGATTTTATGTAAATTACGAAAAGGAAGCCACGAATTATATGGAGTCTTCGCCAATAATATGGACAATGTACACAATTGTCCCCAGAATACGGCTCGCCCAAACCAATATGGGCTCTCTCTCTCATGGCAGTAATCGTTTCAGTAGAGTCATATCCGGTCTTTCCATGAGTGGATTAAGAGCATAAAAATACTTAATTGCAATCGCGATTTATAGTTAACTAACTTTTGCTCACGGGTCCGCCCATGAAAAATCATTCCCCAGATAAAACTTCCACTTTGTACTTCCGTGATAAAAAAGCCTATATCCAATCTTATGATTCAAGAGTGGTCTACAAATTCCATCAAAATGAAAGATGGAAAGCGTAACAGAGTTACTTTCGTATTTATATTAGTAAGAATAATCGCGGATATAGAAAACTAGCAACTCTATAATGCACGGCGCCATCGCAACCAGATTAATATTTAATTACGTTCCCATAACAGAGGTGATTGCGTTTCCTGCAACTGACGTGCCAGTTTATTATTTTGCCAATTTGAAACGATATTAAATTCTTGGAGGTGGAACCGGGGCCTGTCTCGTCAGAAACTTGATTTATTAAACGTTCGAGTATGGATTTCATATTAGAAACGTTTAGAACATGTGACTCGTGAATAGTTTGTGATTTCCGCCGTCGCGTTCTGGATTAACGGTGCTTATAGAATGTGGAAATGATAATTGTATATTTTACCTATATTACGTATAAATATACATATGGTTTGGTATCTTGAAAATACTTTTGAAACTACCTATAAAATCTATACTTTGGAAAAATATCATTAAGTATGGGTAACTAAATTATATTTATTGCTCAAAGAGCCTGCTTTAAACAAAAAGATTAGGAATGAGGAATAACGTATTTATATAAAGATTCGTCTTTATTTTTTTTTCAAAACGCATAAATATATTTTATAAATTATACGAGTAATGGCGAATAACTTGTATTAAAATCTACATTGGTAAAATTGAGATAAACAAATCTATCGGTAGTTGTGAATGTAGGCACGAAATCATTTTTCCCTACAATCCGCCGTGCGAATAGATAATGGAAAAAGACGTGGTTTTGCAGCGCCCAGACGCGAGACAAATATTTGTAGATCATACAAATATTCGTCTCGATGTGGGACTTTACAGTTTACACCTATCGTAACGCACAAAGAGATGTTTTTTAACGGTTTCTTTTGATATTTACAAAGTGAGGTTTTGAAATAAATTAGAATTCTTATTTGAATTTTTAGGGTTTACACACGATAGAAAAAATCTAAAAATCTAATCAAGTGATGGCAACCACCGCAATCTTACGGTAATTGACAAATTGCCAGTTGCAATGATAGCCAGAACTTCGAATTATTGTTTGGTGCTACGCAGCCCTACTTACCACGAGATATCAGTTATTAGTTTAATTCAGAGTGACTTCGTTGGTTATAAAACATAACGTACTCGAAAGCGGAACACAACAATGTTCATACAATAATGGTTGTTAATACAAAAACGATCAAATGATGATACCTCCCCTGATCAACTTTCTCATACGGTAGACCAACCATTATGCACATTCTATGAGCTGGGACAGTATATACCGAGCAATATTTATCAAAATTCCGGTGCGTTTGTATAAGCCAACCCTTGTCAGGCTAACAAAGGTATGCCACGTGAAAAAACACTAATGCCAAACGTCTAAGCCAGAACTGATAACGCCAATTTGCTCTAACAGTTCAAGCTCACAATCTGGACGCTGCATTTCAAAGCGGTTTGAAACTACGAAATACTTTCTATCATAAATATATCCAATTGTTATATAGTTATTAAAGTTTTCTATTCATCACAAACTTGGCTATCTACTGCTTCAATAACGGAGCGAGTGTGACTCCTGCAGACGGTAAACTTTGTTGAACTTGCTGTGTGCAGTTCGTGCCTCGTACGCCGAAATACGTTTTGTGTATTTATAAAGATTTTTGATGTCGTGATGTCATAAAATTTAACTAGTTGATAGCCCTCTGTTATCATAAAATTAAACTGATATCAGTTTATGTAACCCTACCAACGTGGGGAGGATTATAGAACACGATAAACTAATTTTCTGTGTCATATAGGTAAACATTTTTTTATGTTTCGTTTATTTTACTTTTCGAATCTACACCGTATATAATGTACATGTATGAATTTTCAGATATTATTTTTTACCGTGTAGCAAGTTACTCTCGGATCCAATTGGATTATAAAACAATATGTTTATGTAATTAAATACAAATCTTTCTTAAGTAAAGAGTCAAACAGTCCAATTTGTAAATCCAGAAGGTGTATTATCAGATTCACTAGAAAGTTTAATGTCAGTTGTGTTCTCTATGACAATAATACTCAAGTTACCTATTGTTTAACAGAAAACACTGTTGCCCAACAAAGAGGTATATTAGAAAAATAATGACGAATTTAGTTTGTACTACTCTTGTCCACAGACGGTACGTCCGAACTCAAGACCTTCCTCTTAAGCAACATTTCGATGAGCGGATTCAAATATTTTTCCTAAGTGCAGATCCTCTTGGCGTCCGTTTGAAGCAAAGACATCTTTGTGCGCGAGTCTTTTACAGATATTTTGGCAAATAGTCCTGTGATGCGTCGTTAAGACGGTGATTTCAGCTTTTATTGTTGGAAATATGAGCAATGTAGTAACTGGATTTAGCATATCTGAAGATAAATAAGAATTAGGATCATTAAACTTTTAAATCATGTTTGTTATTTGTTAAGAACGATATTAGGGTACAAATAAATCCGTTTATAGTTGAGTTTTATCCGGTAATAGTTTCTTACTGAACTCCGTACCGACAAGGAAAAAATAAACACAAGTTGCAAAATCCCCGTTAATACTTAGTTTGACTTCCTTAATTGTTTTGAACTGAGGATAACGCTAAATTCTTATGAAGCAACTAAAACAAGTAAAACATTACAATATAAAGTTTCAAGTTGTAATTTGGACGAAAGCCGCCCTGAACACGCAATTAAATGTTTGAAATAATTACGGGGAACAATTACCAAAGTGGCAGCAGAGTTGTGGACGACAGATGTTGGCTTTGGCGAGTGAAACGTTTTTAGACCCGCGCTGAGGACCCGTTCCTCGGCACGTTAAACTTTTGCTTCTTAGCGAATCGCACCAATCTATCCGAATAAACGATATTTTACACTTCTCTAAATATAATGATGTTTCTTTAGTACTTTAAGGGCCCGTGTCACAAATTTTAAGTCTACGAAATATAAAAGTCACACTGCAGTCTATGCTCTCAAATAAATAGTAATAAAATGAGCACTACCTACAATAGCTGTTTAATACTGATAAATAAAATTTACTTTAAACTGCAAAACAGGTCCCAATGAACATAAAAATATTATTATTATCTGTAAGATTTAATTCACTACTAATTGAGGAGTGGTTACAGTTAATTCAAAATATATCTGCATGATGTGATGTGATGTGATTAATATAAAAATATTTATTATGATTAAAATTATTACCATTGTTTCCAAGTTCAGTTAAATTCGGCTCCTTCCTCGCCATTGTGCTTGCCTGGCACGGCCGGGGCACTTTTTGTCTCGTTTCTATCAGACAACTTTCAGCAATTCTACTTTTATGGACCATCTGCTACCGCCATAATCATATTCCATTGTAACAATACATTTTAACTCTTAATATTCGTTTTGAACGACAAATTTGTAATACTTAATGTTTTAAGAAAGTTGTAAGTAGTTTCAGAAAATTATGCAAGCTTTAGTTTAAATATAATTGTAAGTCTTTTCGATGTTTCAGAAACTTGGTTGTAAGTTACTTAGTTGTAGTTTACTAACTTTCTTAGTAAATATTCTAATTAATTGGATTCTGACATATTTTTCTAAGTATTTTTATATGGCTATTTCAAAATGATTTTTAACATCGTATTAATCCAAAAATGTACCCAAAAATATCGAATAATAAAAAATGATGGAATCACTCTTTTTTATAATATTTAAGATGTGTCGCAGAAGTTAACCTCAATAGCGCGCAATAGATATTTCATTTAAGTTGAAATTTGACGATACGCCAGTATTAATTAATGCCGTCCATTAGCGTCGCTTGCTCCGTCTCTGAGAGCGCTCTATCGCTCTAAATGCAATTAGTTTAGCGAAGCACCGACACCGCGCGACACCGAGCTCTCAACCTAAATATAATTCGCGCTCTAATAAGATTATACCATGGAGTGTTCATAAGAAAATATTGTAGCCCGTAATGAAATATGCGATGAACTTTCAGCTTTACGGCTGGAAATATTCTCCGCTTGATTTTTACTGTAGTGTGGATCTTTTTTACGTATAAGAAGGTTGGTTAATCATTCCTATTGTTGGAATTTGCGTTATTGGAATTGTTAATGGTTTAATTGCAACTTTTTTTTTCTAAGTTAGTATTTTAAAACAATAGTTTTTATAATAAGAACCGACTAAGAGTCTGCACGTCATCTGGGCCTTTCATTGAAAATCAGCGTTGCAGTACTACTTAGGTCGTACTGTAGCATCCAGCTGAATGAGAAATACCTTTGCTGGACTTTATGTAATTTTTATTTCTTTATTTATTTATAATATAATCATTTTCTTTGTTTAATTTTATTTATGAAATGTGTCGATTCAAAATTGTGCCAGCAATAAATCTTTCTTTCTTTCTATGCTTAAATTCTTCTAAGGGCTCATTCCTTCCGGACTTCGGTCCGTGTAGCGTTTATTGCTACATCAGCCCTGGCCGGAATTATCAGTGTTATATTATTATTAGGAACAGCAGTGGTTAGGTCCACAACTTATTTTATGGAAATACTTCTACAAATAAATTGCCAACCAGATAGTCCTGATCAACTGACTCGATCAGTCTAACATTCGATGCTTTTACGCTGAGGCTGATGCACAAACGCTTTTTTACAATCGTAAACGTTAATGGAAAACAAAAAAAAACATGGGAAAAACATTCAAAGCAGGAAAGAGTGAGCCATAATCATGAAAAAGGTAATTTATTACGCCCAATTTAGACACGTATATTGAATAGGATTTTAGTTCGTATCCAATAGTAAAATATTCACCTTGATGCTGTGCGATAGCCAGTCTCAATATCGTAATAAATGTGACGTAAAATTACTGCGCAGTGGAACGATCACCACTCCCACGTCCTGGATTTGGATCCCGGGTCGGTTAAAGTGATATTTGGTTTCTATGCTTAGTATCAGCCCGGAGTCTGGTATTTGTGCCCGATATGGTGATAGACTCGCCCCTTGTTACATTATGGTACGGAACACATGAGGCGAAAAGTGGATGCCCTAGTTGCATCTCTGCCTTCGTAGATAATAGGTGAAACTACTTCTTAGGTATTTACTCGTCCTCAGTGTGGCCTTAATATAAGGTACCTATCAATTGTTACACCTCTAATGTAGTTGTGTAACTACCAGTTTCATAATAGTCTACAGTAATATATAAAGTTAAAGAGTATGTTTGTTTGTTTGAGTGCGCTAAAGGAATTACTAAACCAATTTTAAAAACCTACATTATTCCTGCGTACTGTATAAAGCTATATTTTTATCCCGGGAAAATATAAAGCAGGAAATTTGTCCCGGAAAATCTTTTTGACGCGGGTGATGCCACGAGCAAAAACTAGTCGAAGATATAAAACAAAAACGTTTATATCCTAACTATAGAGACTAATATGAGCATAGTTCGCATGATTAGCAGATTACCTACTAATTGTTAGCACTTTGCACCATAAGTTGAATGAGGTAATATCTATAATCGCATATTTTGGTGGCATCGTCTTTGCCTAATGGAAGGTTCGGGTTAGTAATAATCGATATGAAGTTATATACATTGGACATTGTTGCATTGTCTTGCAGTAATGTTAGTTCATACACATATCTATATCGGTTATAGGTGTTTAATTGTAAACTATAATTAATATCTATCGGACATGACACATATAACTGCTTTCTTAATTAGGTTTTGATTATCTTAGTTAACGTTGATTTTTGGCTAACTCGATTTGATTTTTTTTTTACCTGATTATTGCTTCTCTCTCAGTAGTAGAGGAGGTCCGTGCCCAACAGTGGGACAGTATATAATACAAGGCTGATATTATTATTATTATTGCTTCACGCATGTATACAGAGATTTGACGTCATTAATAGTATTTACGGCTCATTCTCAGATGGTGCTAAAATATAATAACTAAGGTTCAAAATAATATTTTTTGTGATGTGATTATTTGTAAGTCGCACTTTACAAGCCATACCACCACATACGAGTACGCATCACCTATATCGCCTATCGTAACAACGGACACCAAGTCCACAGTCCAGGCTGATATTCTATATATATTATTACGTCAAATAAAAATGAATTACACAAAGTTAAATATACTCAAAACTTTTGAGATATATATTTACTAATATTATGTACTATAATTGGAAATTATGAGGCTTAACATCCAATCTCTCATGATGACGAGCGCATTGCAATGCCATACAAAACACAATAAATCAAGGTACCAATTTTTCTAGCTATTATTTATAGGCGACCGTATCGCCCATCAGGTGAACAACTTTCTCATATTATTAAAATATGCATATAATATATATTTTAGTATAGTCTATATCTCAAAATAAACATTAATAAATCAAATTACCTTCGACTTTACTCAGTCAAGCAATTTCTAATATGATTTGAAAACAATGATGGCATTCAACTGTTAATATTTAGACTGCTGCATACAATTTGCGAACTTAAGTTCTTGCAATAGCAGACGGCATTAGACCTGTACGGTTCAATGATTTGGAGACGGTAGTTAACGATACTCACAATGGCGCAGTGGAGGCTGAACCATTTGAGAAACGACAGGCTACAGGTTGGATTATCGGACTGAGAATGAAAATCAATATTATTTACAGTCCACGCAAAAATAAGTATTTCCTTAAACTGTAAATGTTTTTAAATTCATTAAATATTATTTAGCGCTGCCAGATATGACGTCGAATTTATGTTTAATAAACGAGTAATTACTAATTGTTCGTGTTAGAATATAAACTAATAAAGCGGTTTTCCATCAGCAGTTCACGAATAGGGAAGAAATAAATTAAATCAAATGGTGATGAACAGTGATGTACATTTCCGCCATTTTTATTATAGTGGTGTGTGCCTGTATTGAAATATAGATGTGCGATTTTCAAAATTAACCAAAATATTTAAGTGAATAAAAGTTATGTAGCACCTTATCTGAAATTGAATGTAGGCGTCATTATTTAAGTTTAAAGGATTTTCAATTTAAAACACTATATTTTTAATTTAATGCAAAAACTCAAACAAAACTTTTAGAGTAGTTTAGAGCAGTTTTCCAATATCTATCTTTCGCTAAGTCACACTGTTCTCCGTTAACTGCAAAGGCTGTGCTGGGTCTAACGCAAATTATTAGCGCAACTTTAACCTTGCTCCCTCCCCGGGTATTCTTTCACGTCCGGCTTCGCTCCACGAACCCTCAATAGATTCATTAAGACTCTAACGAGATCTTCCCGAGAGATTCACGAATGCTTTGTTTCATTAAATGCGATTTATTTTGTTTATACGTTTTCAGATATTTGTTTATAGTACGCGCCTAATAATACGCCGTTTTCTATCCTCGTTCCTTCGTTTATGAAGGAATCAAATTGTCTTTCGTGTTGTCTGTGAATTTATATTTCATTTTATGGTGTACCTTCTTGATGATATATATTAGACGAGATTTGACCTGAGTTAGGTAATGTATATTTTTTATGCTTAGGTATATTATCGTTGTCTTTGGTATATGAGCAAGGTGTAAAGTCTATGCAATACAGAACATCTAAAGCAAAAAAAAAAAACCGTAAAAAATACTTTAATAACCAAAAAGTTGGTTGGTACGTAAATCCAAGTTCGCGTCCAAATCGCAGTGGTTCGCTTTTTTTACTGATTGCGAAATTGATAGTTAATACAAGAAAGGCTAATTAAAATAATCCCAACCTACATATATACCTACGAGACGTTGCCTGCCTTAGTGGTTCGAACATCAGCTCGGGCAAAGTTTTATGAGGGTTTATCTAAAATAATTAGTCCTCGATTTGGTACCCTGCCCTCTTACCTCTTACCTCGGTCACTTATGATCGGCAAGAGACACGACGTCAGATAGACCACCAGCTTTAAATCCATGTTAAAGTATTTTATCAACATGCTCTTAAAAGTGTGTACCGCGGATTCAACATTGTAGGAATGCATTGCACTCCAATCTTGGATCGGAGTAAGTGGAGGAAGGAGTATGTTTATCGTCAAGCGTTTCATTGACAAGCCTATTTATTTGTATTATATATAAGATACAAATAAATAATTTATATTGAATATATAGAGGTCAGTTAAGTTTAAACTCATGTACACCACTTTTTTTAGACGAGGTTAAAACGAGCGTTCTTTACTCGTCAATCAAGGTTATTTTGATATCCAAACTATTAGAATTTCACTAACGTTACGCTTAAGACAAACCATATAAAACATGTATGTATATTGTATAACTACGTTTCCGCATAAATTTAAGCCAAAAATCAATATAGCATTTGCATTAAAATACCTTTTGATGAAATCCAACATGCGACTGAAATGAAAGAGATTAAAAATTCACCCTCCATAAGTTACTTTACCGACAGCTTTGATAATTAGGCAGCTACGACCGCCCCGGCAAGTTCAGCTTATTATACAAATATAGCAAGAAATGTGCCCGTCTGTATGTAAATAATTATATGATTTTGCATTGGAAATGTGAAAGTGAATGGTTTAGTAAGACATTGGATTTAATGTTTTATTGCAATTTGAATATGATTTTAAATACATGTGAGCCTTCTTTGGTTAATTTACGTTTGATTTAATTCCTATTCCATCATCGTACGTCAATGTATTCTATTGTTAGAGTTCCGTAAAAAAGTAAATGTATTTTTATTGGACATAATAATATAATAAAAATAAAATATATTTTTCTCCATGCATTACCACAATTTTACCTTACTAATATTTTAACGAAAGTTTGTGAAATAATTTGATTGTTCGGACGTTTGGATGTTTGTCAAAAGTAAACGTAGAAATAATTGAACGGGATTCGAAGAAATTTGACACACGGATAGGCTACTGCCAAAGAGAATTATAATATATATGGAAAGGCTACTGCTTTTATTTTATAGAAAATAATGGAAGTTTTTATATTGATGGTAACGCTTTTAATCGTTATAATGTTTTAAAAAGTTTTGTAGCGGGAAAGGCTTTTCTCACAGGCGAAGCTGGAAGTAACACATGTGTATTATGAAGTCAATTTTAAAATTGACACGATCTAGACTAGAACAGATATCCATACAAAATAGACCAAATTTACTGCACCCTATTAATACCCTCCCAAAACCACTGAATTAGCCAAATTAACGCACCATGAATATTTTTGGCAAATTTACTATGTTAATGTCGACATTAAACACCTTTATTGTGGCACTAAACGCAAATCGATCGGAAGCGGCGTGTCGACGTTTCAAATCTAGGGAGGTATTTTTCAAGGCGACTGCAGCGTCGAGATAAGCGCTTTTCGTAATGTGACCGAATTTCAATCAAATTTATGAGTTATAATAATGATTATAGGTGCTTTATCTGCTCAGCTCATAAAATTTTCTCAATTTGAATGAAAAGGTGAAGTCTAGTGTAAAAAATTTGAAATCGCAAGGCGCTGATAACGTTTCGCTAAATTAATCTCGGAAAAATATTCGGAGGGGAATTGTTTCGATTGATCATTGCACGTTTGTCAATGTTAATATTTATTTAGATACGAATGGTTGGGGTGGTCTGAATATTAATTGGTCTTGGAGGTAAAATCGTTTGGTAAACGAGAAGAAATAAATGAAGACCATTTTTATTTTCTGTGTTCATTTTTTTATTATTACTAGGCTTAAATTAATGACATTTAAATATTGTTATTGTATTGTTTTTTAATATTAATAAATGTTATTTTTCTTTGCAGTCAATATTTTGAAATGAATATAATCTATAGATAAAAAATATTGTTAGTATACTAATATTGCCGTCATAAGGAAAAGGGCATTTCTACACAAAAGTTTTTGTAAGAAGCCAATAAAAGCACATTGCTTCGTCTTTTATTTATTATTACGAATATATTTTTAACTGAATTTCAGAAATAAATAGATACGTTTTTTCAATGATGACGGCAGAATACTGTTTTTGTTCTTTTATTACAACCGTACTTAATATAGGTCCTCTTTATGGATTATAAGTATAATCGATGTTCCGTATTTATGACTCCCCCGCGATGTCGCGAAGGTCGTAAATACATTGAACGTAAATTGTACATACGATTTCGTTCATTACTGATATATAAATAAAATCAAATTGTATAACATTTTTTTTTATAAAATGTTTTTGTATGATCAAATGATTATAACTTGCTATAAATAATTGTATACAGAGAAATTTTGTTGAGTTAGGAATACAAATTTTAAAATGGAAACAATAAATACCATGACTTATTTAAATTATCTAATTAAATTTAATTTTAAGGAATTAGCCTGAAAAAAAACTAGTGTATACCTAAGCAATTGTGCACTTATAAGTTATATCGATTGTTGTCGTTTTAAAATTGTATTCGTGTCAATTGTTGGCTAGTAAAATAAATAAAATTAAAATAAAAAAGGATATGTATGTATCCTATATTTAATTGTCAATAAACTGCAACCAATGGCTTTCCCAAATGAATAAACAAATAATGTATTACACGCCTTAAATCGTCGTATCCTAACTCCTTGTACAGGTAACGCCATTCCCCTAAAATCAATAAAATAAAACACTTCAATATTTAAAGTGTAAATTTTCTTTCCGTTCGATTTTATTTGAAATCATTTTCCGATATAATAAGTTATTATAACACTTAGTAAAAGTCGGCGAGTGAAATCTTTGTTCTCGGAACCCCGGAGTGAGGCAGACCGCTCGCAGCGATTGAAATTTAAAATATTGTACCCTTTGCCATTATGCGAGCTTATTCACCCTTGAAATATCCCTAGGGGGCGCCAGGTACAACGATTGGGGAAAATATTTTACACTTGTTACTAAGGATGTCGTTTTAAGTCTGCCATTACCGTTTAAATTGAAGACGAGTTTGAACCTAATGCTATGCCAATAGGATTCATAACCGGTAACACGCGTACGATATTATGGGAATATTTATGACACGCACTTAATTACTGTGTCGAGAATGAAAATTGTTATTGAAACCGAGTTGATTGAACTGGCGATTCATAACTATGTCATTTTGGATGCGACGCTAATGAAAACACGATTAATCATCAGGCGCACTCTCAGTGAAATGTTATGCGACGCGTGATTCTGCAATTTGTTTATTGTGTATTATTTTTGTTATTAATGGCCGTTTTATATTGATGAGCGTTCTTATTTTAAATGCAGATTAAAAAAAATCAAAGTGTTTAATTATATACTCGTAGTTTTATTAAATTTATTTTGATTACTAAGAGTGTCGTTCATGTTTCGACTACGGTAAACAAAAACTACCAGGTTAAATTGAAAATTATAACTTAAAAACAAAAGCGAGCTATTCGTATATTGTTTAAAAATGAAATAGTAACAGTAGTTCTCGTAGCAGAACAAAAGATTCCGTAAAATTTCGAGGCTTAAATTCCGTTGGTTAATTTAGCTCAGTTTAAATGGAGCTACGACGAGGCCGCCAGACCCGACGGTAAGTGTCATATCATTGTTTGCTGGAAGCGTTTTTGTTTCGGATCGGTTGTCTGTTGGAATTCAACCAAGAATGGAAACAATTTTGAAATTCGGGATTTCGGAAAACGAATCCAAGTTTACGTATGAATATGTAGCCCTAAATTGAGAGTACAAGCCAGTGCACATAATTAAAATGTTCACTAAACCTTGCCAGTACGAAAATAATTAAACGAATAACTCCACTCATTAGTCGTCATTGCGGTACCTCTAGGTGCACAGCGAGGGCGTACTCTACCCGCATTACTGGATATTAGCTCCGGCCCACTGGGCAGAAAGCGAACGTTTACTTGATAAAATAAATTTGAACAAAACAAACGCATCCGCTGCGGCAATATGAATCCACCTCTCTGAAGTTGTGCTAAGCGGCATGGAAGTGGAAAAATGGTAGCCGGGTATGGGCTAATATGCGAATACTTGGAATACCCGTTAGATTTGTCATCAATACCTGAACGGGACGGGTAGTCGCGAAACTATTTCTGCGCTGGAACAGGGGTTCCCAAAGATAGATTGGACGAGAAGTTGTCTGTAGATCTGATTCTAGATACGATATTTATTAAGGGAGTTGCAGGAATCTATAAAAGAGGTTTTATTAACTATAAAAAGAAGAATCAGCGCGTTTATTTAGGGCTATGTTTAAAATAGTACTAAATTTGGGGATTTTGTTTTTTAATTTTTAACAGATAAATTACGTCGTGACTTTCTTAAGCTTGTAGCAATGTTGAAGATTCGAAATATTTTAAAAACAGAAAATAAAATTATCTAAATAACTAGCTAATTTTTTAAATACATCAAGCTAACATGGATGGAATTAGCACGATGATAATTGGGACATTGCCTGAATTATGAAAAATTATTGTCCATGTTGTCCAATGTGCAAATAATTCGTTTGTGAACTAATTACTAATACTATAATAACTATGGCATACTGTTGTATTAAACTCGACATCACCGCAAAACCTGATAAGTAAAAACACAGAACCGTATAAATGGTAAGATCGTGTATCCCTTTGAATGTTAGTTTATTGAAATCAGTTCTTTTCAAATCAGCCCGGCCAAGATCCGCACAGACGCTCTCGGAGAATTTAAATTCGTAACTGAATTTAAGCCGAATTGAAGTGTCAAGCGTAACGAGAGACTCACTCGTGCCCAGTAGGGTGGCCATTCGTTAGTCTAACTCTTTTGGTAAAACGACCCCAGGATAAGCCGGGTGCACTGTTAACATTCTTTTCAATAATGATGGGAGGGGAACGCGGGGTACCCTGTGTCTTGTTTATTGGATTTTTTGTTGCAATCTACATATGAATAGCAAAAGCAATCTGTCGGACGTTGGAGGGCGTCGAGTCGAGCTTGCTTTTGTTTGCTTAATCTGCACTATATTAAAAATAATATTTGGTGCATTACTCGTTAGTATTACAGACATTAAATATCGGTGTAAATATTTACTCGTTTCTCAAATTATGTTACACAAACATGTATGCTTATTTGCAAACTCGGTACAAAATTGAGGGTACCACTAGCAAACAAATTAAGTGAGTGTGCGCAATAGCAATTTATTTCTTGAAAGATTTTTCACGACGGAGGCAATTCATAAATTACGTGCAAGTATCGAGTGGTCCGCGTTCCGCAAACTATTCGACTCTAAGTTTTCCATATCCACTTTAAAGTTTCGCTGTAAAGTAACAACACGCGTGTTGGTCGCTTTAATAAGTGCCCGCGCATGATAAATAGGATCAAGTGCGGGAACGAATGAGGGCCTTTTGTCTTTCTATGGCCCACAAAGTGTTTCTCCGCCCTTGTCACACGGAGCCCGAGGGTTGCGGATTTAATACAACGTTTGTGGACTAGAAAATGAAAACGTATGCCGCTTTGGGGTTAAACCAAGCGAAGTGGAACGATTCGTATGTAGCCAGGACACATGCCGGTTTTATTTTATTCTGCGGTTAGAACTCTGATTTGTTTTACTTTCGGACTATCCAATTTGCAAATTCTTATTAGGCATTTGGTTTTCAAATTGTAATTTTTAATTAATTAAACAAATGTATTTGTAAAGGGAATTATTTTCACCACTGTATTCTGTTTATAAAGTGCGTTTGGGGGACATCCAGTCGGGTGCAGACATGTCTGAACCGAATGTATGCATTTTAGTAAAACTGTACTTTCCCTTCACGGAACTCTGGGGCGGTCTTCTATCATTTCAAGTCGGTTTCCTTGGCATTTTAATCGACACCTCAGAATAGAAGTTCCATGGTAGCCCCAAAATTAAATTGGTGAAAGAGGGTGCACCAATTGCACCTCTGCCTACCCCTTCTGGAATAACAAGGCGTGTACGTGTTATATAATAATCTAACGTGTTGAGGCTTAATTGGATTAATTCCGAAGTTAATGTGGATGACATACAAACAGCTATTAAAAAATCTGCAATTAACTAAAATAATTTTATGAATGCTTTAGCTACATGCCCAGACTGGGGCAAAGAGTTAGTCACGCACACGTGAATTTGATGAGGGTTGATATACCAACCGACACGGAGATCTTAATTTGAATTTCACGTGCCTTAGCAATTCATTGTCAAGTGTGCAAACAACTTTATTAAAATTGAGCCAATGGATTGTGGATTGATTTATTTAGCACTACGCATTGCTCGCGACTGTGCCCGTGTGAGAATCTTTTTTTGCGAAGGTCTAAATCACTGTATAAATCCATAGGCCCATACGTAAGATATCAGCAGCATCTATTTAGAACATAAATTTAAAATCATAAATATTACCTACAGGAGAAAATTACCAAAACAAAAATGTGTTAATCCAAAATATGGTGTGTCGTTATATAAAATTTTATCAAAATACTTTTTCAAACATATAAACATATAAACATTAAAACATTTGCACAAGCATTCGCCTTTATAATTTTATATTAAGTTTAAGTATATTAAATGAACGCAGCATAATAATATAATATTAGCAAGATAAGATATGATAAAGAAATAACATTATTTTGTGCAGATCTGATATATAAAGGGTAAAATCAGATTAATCTTCATTTGCTCCGAACTGAAATAACCATGGTATATTTGGCCGACAGCCTACGTCTATACTGATATAGCACCTTTCAAACGTGGCTGTCACTTTCAAAACTTTGTTATGATGTCATTGTTCTGAGTATGAGTCCCATTGACCAGATTGGTTTAACTGACTTGATATCGTTCGTAGATAGACTAGATTTTTTGATTTCTAGGAGTTATTATTCATTGTGTTGTATCTGCTATTATCTTTCTTTTTTTGATTTCTAGGAGTTATTATTCATTGTGTTGTATCTGCTATTATCTTTCTTTTTTTGATTTCTAGGAGTTATTATTCATTGTGTTGTATCTGCTATTATCTTTCTTTTTTGATTTCTAGGAGTTATTATTCATTGTGTTGTATCTGCTATTATCTTTCTTTTTTTGATTTCTAGGAGTTATTATTCATTGCGTTGTATCTGCTATTATCTTTCTTTTTTTTTTCATACAAGAACGGCATAGTGACCCCCTTGCACTGCAGTAGGGTCCAATAAAATGTCGATTAACGAGAGATGATTACCGCTCAACAGTCGAGGCAATTATGCCGGCCTGTTGAAACCGTATATAGGTACACAGGCTGATTTCGGAACGTGACACACTTACGTAGGCCACTATAGCAGATTCTAACATCTTATATATTATGGTGGTTACTTCGGGCGGATATAAAATATATTCATTCAACAGCAATACAAGATGGAAGCAATAATATAAAACAAGAAGATGACTTGCCACGTTTATAGATTCTACTATTCATCATAACCAGAAAAAAGCAATTAAGGAAAGCTGCAGTTGCTGATATGTACACTAGCTAGAGAACATTACGCGGGCACTAACAGTGCAAACAAACTGCGCGTGATTTATGTTTCGTATCCAAATTACAGTAGAATCTCCATAGAATTAAACCAAGACCGGCGACCATTAGAAAGGTCGCATCCATTCGCAACAACACGTTAAAGTTACACAGACGGAATGGCCAACCGACGTAGACAAAGCGAGGTCATCAATATAACTGAGTTTAGTTCAGTTCGGCCGGAGGGCACAGAACACCACATTAGTACGAGATTAATACACTCCTATCGAATAGTTATTACCCGTCCCTTATTGAGAGTCTTTCGATACACGCAACGCCTATTTGACTTGTCTTGCTTCGTTGAACACTTCCTGATTTGGCCGTGTTTTTTGGATCAAAGTCCTGTTCAATCAAGTAGAATGTATTTCTTACGGTACTGCGTAGGCTATTGTTGTGTTGAGTTTAGATCCCTATTTCCGTAGAGGTTTCTTGCACTTATCAATTTCTTTTGTGATTGTTTCATCGATTATATTTTGCGAACTGCATTGGATACATCTACGTATTTATTATTATTCCCTAAATGTTGTATTATATACACAACTAGGTATTGCTCGCTACAAAACACTGTTCATAGCACAACCGGTAAGAAAACTGGGCTATCTATTTTAAACATTCCGTTATTTCCAATGGGAAAGAACTACCAGGATCAAAAGTAGCCTCTGTATTAATCTAAAACATGGTCTAGTCGGGGACAAAATTACATCCAAATTCGTTCAGTTGTTTCTGCGTTTATATCCAACAAATATCTTAACATTTTCAAAAATGTTTCCTTTTATATTCGTGAGATTCCATAATTTGAGCTTATACTTAAAACATGCCTATTTCAGTCAACAAACAACATTGACGTTTGACGATTTAAAGGACATTATAATAGTTGTTCTTTAAAATAGTTACTAATTTTATATTCGACTTGGAGATTGTAGTAAGATATCGCTCTGCGCAGTTTTGTATAATCAAAGTTTTGTTTGTTGCTACCATTATTAAATTTGCATATCTCTTTATTTAGCTGTATTATACAAAAAAATATATATTGTCATATTACGGACTACAATTTAGAGTGTTGACGTCATTTTTAACGTCAGTGAATACAAATTTACAACTTGTTTTATAACTTCATTGGTGATTTCTCGCTTCTGATATAATTAATTTTCGGAGTACACTTCGTATTTCTTTACTTCAAATACGAAATGAAAGTCTGGTAATTTTTCATTGAGATTTCGTATCTATCTCGATTGACATATTACTGGGTTTTGTTCGCGGCTTCATAGCCTTGAAAAAGTTATTCAGGATAAAACTCCTGCTATATACTTGCTGGGATAAAAAGTAGCTTATATGCAGTTCTAGACTATAATTTATCTCTGTGCCCAATTTCATTCCGATCCTTCATCCATTGATTGAGTAACAAACATCCAACCTTTCGCGTTTATATTACTATAGATTATAATCAATTAGAGCACTCCGCGTGAGCACATCGTTTAATATCATTTATTCCGGTGTACTAAGTTAATCACAAATGTGTAATAATTCATTTGGACAGTATCAAAGCAAACTGGAAATTTAATACACGCGTACGCAAGCCATGGTTCATTTGGTCACATCCAACGGTTGATTAAGCCCGTACAATGTGATCATTTCGATTGTTTCATGCGACTCATTAATCTGTGTACATTAGAGATTTCGTGCTTGGCAAATATTATTATAGAATAACTTTAAATAATATGCTTTTAACGTTATTAACAGACACCGACGTTTAAATTTTAAAACGGGGCATTGAACTGTCCTTAACTAGGAACCTTAGATGTTCATCATCATCTCAGCCACTGGAAGTCCACTACTGAACATAGGCCTCCCCCAAGGATCTCCACGTCGACCTGTTGGAAGCGGCCTTAGACGTTAATGTCACATAAAGATTAGTATTTACTCATTGTCCTGTCCTACCACCAAAACACAGATACAACAGTACTCGCCGACAATGCGCTTGTATGTACAATACTCACATATAAACAATTAGTTACTGCTATAATGATAACTGATAAACTTATATTCATCCTTGTAATGCGCTGTTAAATTCACATTTAAATACAGATTAACATCAAATAAATATCGAGATCGATCTAACGATTTGTTCCTCGTAAACTATTTACGTGCAGTACTTAACGAATGGCGGCCATCAATAGTAAACAAGTGGTTTCCTTTACAAATGTCCTGAGAGCGAACAACACGTATTACAACTAGATAATTTACAGCCGGCCTCTCTTTACTATCTGACTCGCCAATCTACAAATTGCTTACGAGAACACAGTAAAACCAGTTTTAATGTGTACGTATCAGCGTAAAATAGACGTACTTGACAGCGTCCTTCTAAGATTCGTGTGGTGGGTGACTATTTCATTACTCTCTTGATCTCTATTATTTTCCTGTAACTGTATGTACTATGATTTAGACATAATTATTACAGAATTGCAGGAGTTTATGGCCGGTGGACAGCATTTAAAATGACCGAAAAATAAGGATTTGTTTTGTGTATTTTCTATTTTACAACTATTTATGGCATTAATTTTTTATTTTAAAAGAGTGCTAGCGAATCTTTTAAAATTAAATTCATCTCAAAAGTAAAGTTTACAGATTTAAAAGGGTGGCATTTCTGTCAAAGTAACGCCTTCTGAGAGGCACAAGAATTAGTTAATTATTCGAAGTGCGTTCTGAAATTGGTGGCTGCGGATGATAAGTAAAACTGCAGAACCTAACTCGTTAGTCAAGTCAATCCTAATATTCGTGATACTAATTGCAGTGTTATTTATAAAAGGTGAAAACATATATTTTTTTTACATTTTATATGCATTAATGTTACTGCTTACTATTTTCATGAATGCAAAAATTTGGGTAAACGTTTAGACGTTTGCATTTTTAAAGGTTCGTTAGAAGTAAATGCAGAAAAAGCTGAAAGAAATTGGATGAAATTTGGCATATCGCTACAGTATGTTTTAGGGACTTTCGTGGTGGAAAAAGTTTTTCACGCGGACAAAGTCGTGAGCATCATCTAGTTTTATAATATAAAGCAAACAATTTCCAAAAAGGTTGTAGTCAATATAAAGGTAAATAATTTGTAGAGACATAAAATACATTCAAAAAGATTTTCGGAATTATTCAAATATGAAATCGTATTAATTTACTTGGAAAATAATATATTTAATTTAATCAAGCGTTATCCAATCGACTTATGCTTTTAAAAGATGTTTTCATTTGCACACAAACCATTTGTTATTAACCCTTGATACATTTCAACGGCAAATTAAATGTGAATCCTTTGTAATTAAATCCGTCGTGTACTCCGGGTTAATTTAAACATAAAGCAAGATTATGATCAAGTTGCGAAGTTTTTGCCACGAGGGTGCACCCGGGTCGCAATAACTAAATTAGAATCAAGAGTAGAAAATATTCAAAGAAATTAACTGACCAATTCAGGCAATCATACCGGGCTCTAATATAATTAATAATTCGAATCACTCGAACTTCGAGGGCTCTATGGTTTAATTGAGTGCGTCTGTTGGGTAGCCTAAGTAGGTATTAGATAAGTAAACGTGTATAGCTAATTATTGGCTTTAGTATTTGATTTACAAAAAATGTAATAGAAAATACTTTATTTAATTAACTTTAAAATGAATCGGTATAAGAGTAGTTCAAATGAGCCATTGTTGTATCACACGGTTTTAAGAAAATATCTTTGTTTTTATAATAAATGAATGAGCGAAATGAATCATAAATTTTAAGTCTAGAAATAGTGCTCAAGGTCATTATAAAAACATATTTTTTGTCTTTTTTTGAGAATAAAACTCTTTAACATTAAAACATATTTGACTAGCATATCCAAAATGAAACCGTAGTTATGGAGTACATACTTACCTTACCTTTTTTAGCTGTTTAATTTGTGTCCTATATCGAACCAATCTTATTATATTATGATTAGGCGACACAAGCTCGGCAACGCGTAGACGCACAATTACACTTCTACTTATATTTTAAGCTGTATTGTCATATTGTTTTGGAATTAATATCTTTATCACCACCTTAATAAAGTAGTTGAAAGGGGTCCAAATACACAACTTTTTAAGAGATAAATAGGTAACGTGGAAATGTTTTATAAGAAACAGTTGTTTGGCAAAGTTTCGACGATTACGATGAATTAGTAATCAACTTGGCCAGTGTAGTTCATGAACAATTTATATCACCAAAATTGAAGGACCCTCCTAAACTCTTGTTTAATTATCACGAAATATTCTTCGCGCGTAATGAGGCCCAATTTTGGAACACCTGTTTGCTTCACTCAAGTATTTAATAATTCGTGAGATGAAATATATTTTTTCCTGTTATAACTATATTGGCAATTTTATATTAATTTATTAACTGTCTAAGAGATATTTTTGATGAAATCTGACGAAAGGTTTATTCCGTTCTATATATATACATTGCTTACCCGGTCCATCCTCTACTCAGTTTTTTTTTATTAATTTATTCAGATTTTAATAAAACATGTAGTGATGACGCGTAATTAGTTTGTTAAGCTTTAACTATAACATCAAAATTATGTAGTTCAAACTATTAATAAGATTAAGAACAACAAACTAAAACTACAGGGTTAAAATGGATTCGCGAATTTGCATGAATGTATAGTGAATTTCTATAAACAAGTTTCAAGCGACCGTAGACGTTTTATTTATTAATGTAATTAACTTTGAACGTATCGGACTTTGTACTTAAAGCTTGTTTAAAAATTTAGCACCAGTTTCCTTGGGTGGAGTTTGTTGCCCCACCAGCCTTCACTCTTAATTATTACTTTGGGAAAATTAAGACTGTCGTTTAGCCCGGAGTGCCCAACCGGCTGGAGGTTGCTACGCTCTTCCATTTATCTAAATGTACTTTATCTTACAGGGGTGAGCCGCTAGCTAATATGTGGAGACTTCCTTGCGTTTACATTTTTTTGTTTGAATTGTTTTTGGTGTTATTATTTATTGAGGAAATTTTAATTTACACGTTTAGTTAAATATATGTTTGTATTTATCATTCATTACTTTGGAGTATGTATATTAAATTTGTCGTAATTCGCACGGGTAGAATTAGACAATTATTAAACATGTTATTTAATTCTTGTTTACAAAAAAACTTAAAGCCTATTTTTAGGTAACTTCTTATTGTTCCAGCTTCTTATTGTGCTTCTTGTTGTACCTTATCATATTACGCTTTGGAGTCTGTACGGCATACTTTGTTTAACATATCGCCGAAAGGAACTAGATGCTTATTTTATAACCGGTCGCTTCTTTGACATCAATTCCCAATTGATGGTCCATGAGTATTAAATTACGCTCGATCCGAGTTCAAATACCCAGAATATATCAATATACAACTCGTATAAGATACTGCCACTACGCCATGGATGTTTAAAAATATTAAGTTTACAGTAAAACAAAAAATTACCTGCAAAAAAAAACAAATGACTCCACAGACGTCGATGTTCTTTTTGACGCCTCAAAGTAATGACGATACTAGGCACTACCGCGCGTTAAGTACATTACCTATTGTAAGTGTTCTTTGAGATGCCTACACACCGTCGCAAATCTGTGGGACGCTTTTACTCTAATTATGAGCTTTACCGTTTATACGCACGTATGTGATGGAGCCTTTATGAAAACACAATACGTATACCGATATACGAGAAACGTGACATAATTCACATTCGTTCTTTTCCGCCAATTAATGTCGCAACTGTCGTTCAAAATTCGTTTGTATTGATACGAGCGAGTCAGAGCTGTTTCTTTGATAATTCCAGGTGTTCGTTAAAGCGCTTGTTATTTTCGAAATAGCTTCGTGATTGAAATGTGAATGCAAATTAAGTGTTGTAGTTATTTAGGGACAGATGAGACGCTTTTAAAGTTGGTGAATGGTCGTGTTATCTATGTTGTGTTTATATTTATAATTTTGTCACTTTTTCTCATATAAGCGTTAAAAAAATCAAGAGTAAAAGAGACAAAGCGCTGAATTTTATATGAATTAAATCGATTGTTGTCTTGGTGTTTAAAATTTCGATTGTCGAGACAGGGTTGACGGCACAAGAAATAACTATTTCTTGTTGTAACTTCTAGTACCACTGTAAAAAATTGTATTGTATTTTTCACTTCGTTATATAAAAGTGCAAATTAGCGACGATGAGTGATTGAAACAACTGATCCCCACTCTTCTAACTATCACGTGCAATAGCGGTAACTTTGAAGTGCCGGTATAAAAAAATGATTTTCGCTAATCACGAGACATATCGACTCAATAAAATAAATTAACATTTTAAATATACATAATATATTTATTTTATTCGAAAAAAATCCTTTGGTCTTGCGTATAATAATGGAAAAATTCTTCTTTAAAAAAATATTGGGTCTTTAAAGCGCTTTTTCATACGTATATAATATTAATATTCGGGTAATCAGGTAGTTTAGTACAAAACACTCTACTCAAGAAGTATATAGTATTCGTACTCAAGGCCAATGAACTCGGCAATCAAGTTGATGGAGGCATACTTCAAAAAGTAAAAACTTAAACTCTTTCAATATTTATGATTTTAAAGTGCTCCAAAAAGTTTTTCGGAGATGGATCATGGAACGACAAAACTTTTTCTGTTCTGGAAAAATCTATTATTTTTAACAGTAAGGACATATTTCAAGATATTTCTCAAAAATATATTATAATAATGAAATATTTTTTTACCTTCATATACGTTTTTTTTTTAACTATTTTAAATGTTGATTAAAAGTTTTATTTATTACAATTGGGTCACCAGATAACATGTATTATTCTCTTTTGATTTCCCGATTGGAACAAGCGCCGCCTATGAACCTAATTTTGTAAAGTTTGAGATATGCCATTGTTAAGCTTTGATGACCGGAAAACATGTTTTTGAAGTATAGATAAGATAAATAGAAGGCAATTTTGCTGTCCATACAAATGTAACAAAGCATTTATATGTATTTTTTAACTACTGCTCATAACAACACAGCAATCATTAAATAAATTATCTATCCGCCATTCCCGGTCAAACCACATAAAAATATCAGCCAATTAGCCTATTTAGAAAGCACTGTGATCGGAAAAATAATTATCAAATTAATGGTTAACCAATTTGGCAAAGATTTCATTTGCAGCGCGTAAATTGTGGTCGGTTCTCATTTTCATTTTTGTTGTAAATAACAAAATTTTAATGCAGCGGTCGACGGGGTTTACGCTAAACGTTGTTTAATTATACGAATCATTTGATTTAATTAAAGATAACAAATGGACAATGTTTAGCTCTTCGCGTAATGTATTCGATGTCTGACGATAGTGTTTTGTTTTCCATAAGAATTTACGTGCCTGTTATATATGTACTACATACTAGATTCGGCGTTAAGAACATTCACTGTGTTCAACTGAATTGAACTGAAATCCATTTAAACTGTCTTTAGTATGGTCAATATTTACAGCTTGTGGTTGTGTAAGGAGTGGCGCTCATGATATAAAAAATTATGGCGCTCATGATATGGATTTGATTAAAAAATATGAGTCAAATAAATAAAATTATTTGTTGTTCAAGTTAATAAATAGGTTATAACAGTGACGTTTTGGTTGCCATTTTATTTCAGATTTTGAACAAATAGTTTATATGCAAGGTCGTGTCTATAGAATATACGTCAATATGCCTATACGAGTATATCGGGCTTGGATAGACTGTGTATTTTGTTTAGAATATTTTTTTTAAGTGGAGCCAGTGTAACTACTGGACATAATAAGACTTTACATCTCATGTCTCAGGATGGCGAGCGCAGTGGAATACCAAACAAAGTTTTGCAATTCAAGGTGTTGGATGGTGTTTTTACTGTTTATGGGCGGTCGTATCGCTTACCATCAAGCGATCTGCAAGCTCGTTTCGTCATTCAAAGCAACAAAAACAAAAAGTGCCGAGTATTATAAAGGCTTAGTACATATCACTATAATATTATGCTGAATAATTTTGATACATGGTAGTTCTTCATCAAAATACGTTACGTAAAAAATAATTAAGCAAAAGTTATTTTCAGTATGAAAGAGATATCAAACTCTTTCGGTACGGCACTTTTACGACTTTTACTTAGAATTTCTCGCCGAAATTCGAGGTAAGCCGCTAATAGACCTTTTAAATATAAGCTATGTTAGTATACTCATTTAAGTATCCAATTTACCTTGTCTGTTCAAAATCAATAGTAAAGTTTTATCTGTAGGCAGGTTACTTCCAAAAAACCTACCATATTATTTTCACTAAATTACTATTGCATGTTATTTTGTATTATTTTTTAAGCAAACCTTATCTTTTTGTGTATTAAAATGTATAAAGGACTTGGCGCCTAAGAGGGAATAGAAAACAATCGTATTACTCATAAAGAAGTCGCGTACTTACAAAACGGATACGTATACGTTTAAGTCTGCGAACGTCGGGTATTAGCGCAAAGTACGAACAAGAGAAATGTTATAACAAGGATAAACTGCGGCTTCCACTTGTTAACGTAAGGTTTTATTTTAAGTGGTTCGTAGTTGCATTTTTTTATACCGTATCCTCGTATGTTTCGGAGCGGCTGTCACGAGCCGCCGCAAGCCGTGCTTTGTACATTCTTGAACATATTTTACGCAGTAGCGGTGTATAAATATTTATGAAATGCTGTCCGAATTAAATCCAGTGTAAACGTTTACGACGTCGTATTGTTCTCCTTTTTTCACAGACGTCTGCGCAATAAAACGTTATGTAGTCGTTGACGGTGAATGATTAACTGTTTGTTGGTTTAGTTGAAGGCCGAATGCGCTTGCCGCAATAAACATACCACCGCTAACTACTCGTAAAAGTGGACGAAATTGCTTTTTGAAAATATTCATTTCGTTTTATGAAGGATGCTTAATATAAATGCTGCCATTTGCAAGCCTTTGCGTATGTACTAAATATTTATGTTGTATTAATCTCTCCTCTTTCAGTGTTTGGTTTGATACTAGAAAAATATTTGAACAATTTAATGAATTTTTATCTCCGTTTTATGTTCGGGTATCGTGGCGAATTACCATTCTAAAACTACTCGCTTTATTTATATCGCAAGAAATTATAAGCCGATAAATAATTCAATTTCCAACATCCTGCTTTGAAACATACATTTACTTATTAAATGAGCAAAATTGTCGAGAGTTACCTGCCCGGCGCGATGTATTAGATTATCCTCCGAGACTAAGATAATGCGCCTACGTACAGCGTCTAGGGGGAATCAATAATCCTATAACACACTATCCTTTCAAATCCATTTATGATATATCACACAAACCAGTCCGCGGGCGAGTTTATTTATCCCCAGTATAGCGGAGACAGAAAAGATCAAATAGCCTTTGTCCTTACCCTTCTTTACTTATTCAAACAAAATTACATATGCCTGCTTCTGGATCGACATTGCCCGAAATTTTACGTGCTGGAGATAGTGTCATGAATATAAATCTATCGTAAAGGACAGTGTGGAGAGGTTAGCGGAGTTTACGGCGCAGCTCACTTTGCATTCTTTGTATGTGAGCCCTTTATGGCCGGTTTATAGACTTAGGTCATTTTGCATAAAGCTTCTATACGTAAGGAAGTTTACTCAGCCGCTGTGACCATTGGGATCGAGTACTGAATTTTGCATGACTATTGCGGTGGACATGATGCCTCGTTGCAGGTATTTCGAAGATAATGCCGGGTTTTTATTTATATAGAAAATTGGGAAAGTTCAGGATGTTGATAAAAACTATAAGGAATGTAAGTACTGTGATTTTTTTTAGGGCGTTTATGGAAAATAGAAGCATAAACCGCTGGATATTTCTTAACGATACAGTCAGTCATATAAGTGGCTCAACGAATTCAAAACTTTAAATCGCTAAAGCGTTTTGTTTTATTTTTATGATGAGTAAAAACGTGGTTAAGAAAAACAAAAGTGTAAAGGCGATATGATTTTTTAAATAAGTTCAGCTACTTATGAAGCTGACGGTACATAATATTACCGTGTGTACTAAGTTTTATGCCGAAAAAAATCGGGAAACTTTCATACGGAAGTTTCCACTAGCAAAAGTTAGATACTAATATTACTCATCTAGCCAAATGTATACCATCCTGTGATAAGATAAGTAAAAATCCATGATTACCAATTATCACGAAGAGTAGGCCTAGTGCGTTGTACAAATGTTTAGCTTCTCAACCATCCCTGTTAACTATTAATCCCATTTTCTTTGCTGGAGATAACGAAACTCATTTAAGATATCTCGCGAACGCCTTTCAGGCGCTTTGGGGTGCAGCCTTTGGTGTGGCTATGGAAAACTGTGGAGTCGGTACTAATAAAACTTTTAAATTGGAGAGTGATTAATTAATAGTGCATATATATTTTTACTAAATAAGAATGATTTATTAGTATTATTATTTTAATATGAGTTTTGAGTAAAAAAATATGAAGTAATATGTGTATAGGTAATTTGTATGGTTTGAAATTGATAATTTAAACATTGTCTTTCGAGAAATGATAACAAAATAATGTGTGTGTTTATTTTATATAAATGAATGACAAGAGGATTAAATTGCTCGTTTAACAGTTGAGGGTACGACCGCTCATAAACAGTAACACTACTTTGGATTAAAAATTCTCTACTAACTTTAACAGATGCATTCTTATCTATCACTTGTCAATATTTTAAACACGAAGTCGTCTCCGCACCACCTTTGTGCTTTAATACGTATTTCGTCTTAAAAGACCAAAGGTTTCACTTTATGTCTAATAAAATTTTCTTCAAAGTATCCTTAATTGAAAATTCAAATTTATGCATAAGCTCTGATTGTAGAAGCGTTGCGAGGAACACCGACCATCCAGGACAAGACCGTTTAAAGAGATTTCATGCCTTTTAGAGATTCCCTGGGATTGTTGGCAAATTGCGTTGATGAAAATTACGTTGCAGATTAAAAGGAACGGTTTAATTAATTCCTAGTTAATCCATGACAAAGAAGGTGTATTATATTTCTATTAAAACGTCATTAGTATTTAGAATTGTTTTAATCAAGCTACGTTTGGTTTATTCGCTGTAATTTTAAGGTTTCATCAAGTATTGTTTCTTATTAAAAACGTTTGGATTGTCTTTAATAAGCCAAGTTTGATTTAATGAGCTTGAAATGTTTTATTAATATTTGCCAATGATTGTCCGTAATATTTTTTTTTAATTTTCATAGTTGGTCTAATCATGCCTTTAAAAAATATATGTACTCCTTGATGGCTGTACCATTTTTACAATATGTGTCTTTAAACATTAGTATTATACTATTTTATTTGTATTATACACTGTATCTAATTTGTCTTACCTTTGAAGTGACTCTGAAAAAAGGGCAATACTATAGTTTCTTATCCGTTTTTTTTTCTGTTAGAAACTGCTTTCCTAACTGTCAGTGACAAAAATATTACATAATCTAAATAATGTTTAACATTTTGAAAATTGGAAATAAATTATTTCATTTCGCTTTATTATTTATGTAGTATCAAACACTTCATCATTATAAATTACGTCATTGCATCGTCAAAGTAAGTAGAAACTTAACGCTAAGTACAAACGATTAAGTTATTTACTAAGATGCTAACAACAGTCTCTAAGTAAAACTCGATTTTCTTTTGCTTACTTAAGTTGTATGTCTTTGTAACTTGCAGTCTACTTATCTTAAAAATAACTCCCTAGTATAAAGTAATAAGTAACAGCTACTTTCTAATAAAATTAATAAAATCGTTTAGTTTAATAATGAATAAATTTATAATTAATTTAGGCTCGTAGATTTGGTAATGTGGTGGTACGTTTAAAGCTCTCTTGCGGTTTGAATTGTGGGTGGATAGCGATCACGCTTAATGGTTTATAATTAACGTTACTATTTTAACAAGCGAACATGTTGACCTATTTTATCGGTACAAACTGAATCAATGACTTTTCATACTTTCGATTCAAACGAGAACATTCAACTTCAATTCAATGTCGATTCAACTGCATTGCCATACGACCTCTCAATTAACATCCAACGTTGTTAATTCTATTAAAAAGTCCAATGCGGTATGACAAGGGGCTTTTATTTGTACGAGTGCTTGCGAAGTCGGCGAGGTACAGCAAACAGGGCGCGAAACAAATCGCCGCTAAACGATAATTTAGCAGAGTTTTGTGCAAAATATCTGTTTCATTGGGGCGTCACGATCGGATGCGCAATCTAACATCGCGCCCTCTTCCGTTCATAAATAAAATCGGATGACATTTATATCATAACGACGGAACAATGATAAGGCGAGACTTCCCGTGTTTCCGTGAAGTTATCTACACAGTTTGAAATTGTTTAGTTCCACTAGCCGGACTTCGGTCTTACCTTGTGCCAAATAGGTGTTACTATGTATGTGGCTCCTTTCATTGTAAAACTAATACTAACATTATAAACATTTTCATATAAAAAGAAATAATATAGGTATATGTATAACCCCATTAAATTAATGATATTAATCACGAGTTAATATATCCGAGTAAGAAATATCCCCGTACAGACCGCTTAACTTTATTAAATTTGCGGCATCGTACCCTTAAAATAAATTAATGGGTACGCCAAACACAAGGTGAAAGAGCTTTTAAAATCTCGACCGCTGTCTACGGGCGGCAGGTGAGGCCAAACATTAGCTAAATTGTTAGGCTTCACGACATAATCTCTTTAGTCAGAGACTCGTTATTTTTACCAGAAACGTCCGTAACAGTTACTTGTAAAAGCTGAAATAATTTAATAAAAGCGTTATATCTTTCTCGGGTCACGTAAGAGGGCCTTCGGGGGGAAAATTACATTTTGTTTGGCCACGTCCACGACGAGACATGGGACAACTCAGTTAACGAGTGTTCAGGATTCTTGGTATACTTTTATATCTCGTACAATCTCTTTACAGATATATGAGTTTGCGAAATCTCCCGGCAAATCAGCAAATAGGTTTTTTGTTGGAAACGTGTTTGATAGCTCGCGGTATTGGAACGATGTTTATTTATGAAACCAGGTTATTGGATTTGTCGCGGCTTTAGAAAACAATTGATGGACGGATATCTTTATTTATTGGGATGGGTTTGGTTATTATAAGGCGTTACCGCATCAAGTTTTTAATCGATATTTATTGTAAATTTTATTGGTTTATCAAAGGTCAAAAAACGTCTAAACAGTAAAGGAAACTAAGAAAAAGGAACCGCGGATTAGGAACACTTCCTTTCTGGACATAACTAGCCGTGTTGTAATGCGAATCACAGTAAAAGTTGTACAACCCTCATTACGGAGGGTCCATACACTTGGACATTAGAAGCCGCAACTAGCGCATACGTGCAATATAAATAAAAACTTTACCTTCGCATCAGCGGTACATGCGACCTACCTGTGTACATTATTTCAACATTAGCGAAGTTGCGGATATCCGCCCTCCCCAACTTTCCTGCATGAGGGTTGAATAAATGCCGCAACAAAATTTACAAAATGTTAATTTTAACCCTTATAACGACGAATGAGGTAATTTTGACACGAAGTACGCCGCAACGAATGGAAATTACCGAGTTTAGGGTACACAGATATTCGCATATCGGCTTGTGTATGTTTTGATCATTCTGAATGTGAAGCGATTACATGACGATTTAAAACATCTCGTTGGCTTTTCGAATAAGGTTTATTTTTACTTAACATTTTTTACCCAAAGGTGTTTTGAGATTCTGATCCAGTTTATTATTATTATAATCAATACACATTTAAATAAAATGTAAGTGTCTATTTCAATGTGAATATAATATGTATTCGTTAAAATTATATTACTATATTTAAATACTAGATTCTACATTTTTTATCTGTCTGGGCTAAGCTTTGAAATGGCTGTTTCGATTTTAACGACTAATGAGAAGACATTGTATTATATCCTCTATCAAAAAGTCAAAATGAGCAGACGAAATGCACTAAAAATAGCAATAATATATACTATTTATTATTAGAATTAACGTTTATTTTCACACAATATGCAATTAAATATTTTTCGATATTTTCTTGAGCAAACTTGTAAAGTTTGTCACTTATTATTAATCTATAGACGAAAAATAACCTGTCTACGGCATCTGACTGGACAGGATTTGAAATTTGGCGCTATTTCTGCAGAAACCGCTTCACGCAGAGTTTTGCCGGAGGGTTTTATATAAAACGGCATTCAATTTGCCATGAACTTTTTGATAGTGAACATAGAAAGGCATTACTTTGCTTATTCTGTTGTTAACTTTTTTTTTTATAATACCTCTAACAAATTTAGCTATTGAAACATAGTACACAATAAATGAAATAATACTCAAATGTAAACACTATAAAAATCGAATTTGTTGCATTTTCATATGCGAGCATGCAAATGCGTAATAATAAATACCGTATCCAGTTATTTCTTTTAAAATTATTATTAATAAACGAAAAGAATTACATCTAGAATATGCGAGGTTCCCATAGTATTTTTTCACTAAAAGACTTCAAAGCAAGTGTATCAGCGATTCAAAGCTAGTTAAAATTCACAAATTGAAACAAAATAATGTTACCAACCAAGTATTTAATTTAAAAGTTTATTTATGGTATGACTTATAAGTAGGTTCACGGGATCGCAAACCAAATGCCCGATTTGGATCGCGGTTTGAAATTAATGTTTGGAATCTCTTGATGTGGACCGAAAATAGAAAACACCTATTAATTATTAACTTAAAATTAATATGAAAACTATTTTTGAACGTTTAATTCTGTTATATTGTATTAGGCAACATTTATCGCGCTTATTTTGTTTTCAGAATACGTTTATGAGATATTTTTGTTTTTCATTGTTATAAAACGGTCAGATCAGTTTTTCGGCCCAAAAGCAATAAATGATTTTCAAAGATATACCGTATACAAATTTTGATTTGATCCAAAACCACTGAAGTTGTAACTGTGACAATTTGCGGGGCCCTTTAGGGCCGGTGCCTGCCTAGGTCTCAATGCCACCGGATCTTGGACCTAGGCACATAGGCAAAGGATGGGAACACCGTAGGTTCTTAGTCAGTAAAAGTCTGACACGCCCTCCCGCCCATCCCAAGGCGGGAGATAGTCAACTGACGATTTACCTACGTAAAAAAAAAAAAAAAAGTTATAACTGTGACGTGGACGTGTGCCTACATCGATGTGACGCATGGTAACATTCGTACAAGACAATACAGTGGGTAATAATATCCCTTATATACCGCAGACGAGTTTTAAAGAGGGGAAAGTAATCTTCTATAATGCTTCGTTTTAATTTCAACCGTAAATAATAATTTGGTCAATTTTCCACAATTTCGGTTGCGTGTTCAAAGTTTTTATTACAATTTCATTGTTATTTAGGCGTGTTTGTTCCTTGTTTCAGATTACATCGGAGGTTTTAAAGGAGCCGGGCGCTAATGTGAGTTTCCGAATTTTACTTTTGTTTATTATACGTAAAACGTAATTGAATTCCTCCATTTTCTTCCCGAGCAGTAAAACCGAGCGCACTTACACGTAAATAACTAAGTTTCGTGTCCGGTGCGTTCAGCTCGGGCATAATAATAAAGTCCCAAAGCAGATAGGCCGCCGTAATGTGGAACGAAAACTAGCCGGAACTTTTTACAGAGGGAAATTTTAGTCAACAGGAAGGCGCTCCAAAACTATGAGTGTTAAGAAACTTTTACGAGCGGTCGAGTCATTTAAGCGCACTCAAGAGCTAATCCCACTACCCGCGTCGCGCATCGCCGGTCGCTGTCGGTGGCCGCCGGCCGTCCGCGCCTCGGTCGCACCGCGGCGGAGTGGCGGCGGCGCGACGACGCCGAATGGCGCACCTGAGACCCGGCTTTTTATTTCTGTTTCACATTTCCACCTAATTTCAGCCCGCAGAGGCTGCCGAGGTGGGCTGAACTTTGTTGGGCGTCATAAATTTATTTAACGGCCCGAAGGCAATAAGAGGCGGAGTGTAAAAAGAAAAATACGATACCAACGTGCCTAGCCGTTATTGCAATTAAACAGAGGAAGTAAATCTTTCAATACGAGCGGCGAGCGTTCGCCTCCCGTTTCCTGCCTTAATTTATCGCTTTGTTTTATTCAGTGGCGCGTCCCATTGACGGATTGCGATGTGTTTGATTAAAAAACGCAACTTGATCTTTGCCACCCTTTCTGGTTGCAGCGCGGAATACTAATCTTGCTACAATTCGTCGAGAACGTTCGATAAATGCTCTCGTGTCGACGGTACTTTATTGCCGCTGCTAACTGAAACCGAGCACCTGCCTACTGCCTAGAGTGTTGCTATTATTCAATGATTCATGCCCTGTTTAACATATCCTTAACCGCACCTATTAATGCAGATGTTTGTATGCACGCCAATGTTCTTTATAATAAAACCGGGCAGTTAAAATAGAAACAGTTATACTACTAGTAATAGAAAAAACCTTAGGCACATTTCGCGAAAATTGCCAGCAATTTTACGTTAAATGTAAATGAGGTTGAATATAAAAATCAGTACACTAAAGTCGGACCGGTTTTAAATTTACCTATACTTCTTAGGTAATGTAATTGGTTTCTTAACGAAATTCTGCTTCTCAGAATACAAAACAGTTTTGTAGTGTAAACGTGTTTTACTTTAAGAGTGGATACAAGATTACGATTCAAAATTTTCATAAACGAAGTCAAAAAGTTAACATCTGCATTAAACGTAGTCGAGCGAGATTCTCCACATTGTGTCGTTGATTTTCCATTTTTATTTTCATTTCCTCGAAGGAGTTCCGATAAAAAGCATCGGATTGGCTCACATCCTACAGCAGCTCAATTGCTCTACACACGTATTTAATTTGTTCTGTGTTGATTTATTCCACTTCGATTACTTCATTTCTCTTTGATCCAGACGGTCGGCAAACGATTTCTGCCTTTTTTCGCAGCGTGAATTTTCGATTGCAGACATATAAAACGAGCCCTAAAATTTTCTTTGAGCAAAGTTCGTGATAAAATGTTTGACCTTGTAGGAAATCTGTTAGATTAAATTTAAATTTATTTACAAAGGAAATAAGCTTGGTAATTCAAAATCATACAGTTCGGAAATCGTTATGTTAGTGTGGAAAAATAAATAAATTCCTGGAACTAAAACCGCACGTAGAAATATTTGGAAACTGTGGATTACGTTTTCGGTTGTTTGTTGGTTTGTTTTTGTTGATTGAAACATTGTAGCTAGTGTAATAGAGTCCTAATTAGCGTCGCTAACGAGCTGGTAGGAGATATTTACAACTCCGTAAGCAACTTCATAGTGCTTATTTTGTGTTTCCTCGTCAAGTTACACTCAGAGGGGTTGCACATCGCGAAATTTCTGTGGTAATAGGAAAATGAAGGGACGAGTGTTAAATTCAAATTGCTTAATGGTTCGGAAGCAGGCATTTCATTTTCCAGTCGAATTGTTGCGTAATTTACTACTGCGTGCGTAAACGACGCGGGACCTTTCCTTTTGTTTGCCGAAAAATCTAAAAAAAAATATTTGGGATTTATGTGTGAATATTCAAATGAGAATGCCGACCTTTAACATTACATTTATATGTGCTCGAAAATATTGTGTAATTTTTTGTAACATTTTTAATAGACGTAGTGGCTGTGTGTGTCTTATTTTTTCACAAGATTATACAACATTTATCTTTATGGAATTATACTCGTTGCTACGATATACGCCTTGTTTAGTGTTTACAATTAGATAAGAAAAATTAAAAAAAAAAACAAATATGCCTATAATTACCGGATACGTTTCAAAAATACATATCAATCATATTTAATTATAGGGCGGTGGATAAACAAACTATTTCAATTAGGCCGATAGTCTGGCGCGACAAAAGTACGGACAGCACAAAAAGCTTTCAAATATTCATAGAATGCGGTAATTCACGGTATCGATTCCCCTTGCTTGTGCCGTGGCTATTAGGGTTGGCTCATTTGAACGATTACTGTTATGCCTCACGTTTACACTGTTTAAGCCTTGAAATTGATAACGGGTAATGAGAGACCGCGGGGCATTTTAGTAATTTAGATTTCCTGGAATTCAATTGGGAATATTGAAATCGCTTGACTATGCACGGGCTGGATTAGCAAGAATATTTTTAGGTTTTGTACGGTTTTGTTCGCCGCTTTCATGCTTGAAATTTGACTCTTAGAATAAAAGTGTCATTATTAAAGGAATACCTATAATATTTTTTATTTCAGATATATTTTAATATTGTTAATTTCAGATATATTATCATGTTTTCTGAGAATGTCAAATTTCAAATGTGGATTATATGCTGTTACTACTAATATAAAACCATACATATGAATATTTTTATAAAATATAAAATTTATTATTGAATTAATAAAAAAAATCTAATAGTCCATGTAGAAATGTGTTTACTATTCAAACAGGTTATATACCACATACGTTTCCCGATATCTCGGTACAGATTCACTTCAAATATTTAAAACTAAAATATTAGTATACTGCAATTACTTTTCTTTTATATAAAAAAGCAGACAATTTAGAACTATAGAAAAAACAAGTAGGGTTCAAATTCACTTAACAAGCAAAATATAAAAAAATATAACAATTTAGAGTTAAAAAAGAAAATCAGCATTCATTTTTCCAACCCTAGCATAAAACACGCCCCACCGAAAGATAGTATCGGACACTGCGCCTATATTATTGTGAACCGTAGTGAAAATATAAACATACAACTTGGACGGTATAGAAAAGTTAAATTAGCTTTAAATACAGGCTATTCGTACCTAAGTATTGATACTGCATGGGAATTACGACTGGCTGGATCCTTGAGGTAATCATAGTTCTCGAGGGCTATGTGGCCTACCATCATTTATATTTATAGTAATTTTATTAGACTACAAGTATTAAGAGGTTATGCAACAATACTTTGACTATTAAAGCGCTCATAATTTGCTTGATTTATTATTAGTAACTGGTGATAAAATCGTCTTATCTATATTGATAGAAATAAACAAGGTAACGGAACCACTGATGACCTGCTTAATTTAAAAATCTTCTTAAAATGGTTTTATGAAAAGACAAAGAAAAACCTATCAAAAAGTATTTAATAATAGATAAAATATAAAAAAAATCGTTGTATGTTTTTGCATTACGACACAATAAAAACATGGACTGTGCGCTATGTTAGGAACAAGACTATTTTCGGTCACACTAACTTAATATCTAAATTATTCACTATACTTTTCTTAATACTCATCGTAATTAACTTGTTTTGATAACAAATCGTTTGGGGGCGTGAGCCCTACTTCCCCAGACCGTTATGTCGTGATGCAGTTTAATTATTGGCATTATTTATGAATTTTCCACTTCACAATTTTTTTATTTTCACAGTAATATTGCACTTGCGGATAGCGACCTATAAACAAGGTGTAAAACCCACCATAGTAACGTAACTGAGTCGCGTTTCGGGATCAGCCTGTATATCCTGTTTCAAACAGACCGGCATAGCTGTTCACTGGCGAGGGTTAATCTCATCGACACTCTAGTTGGACCCTACTCCACTTACCATCAGGTGCAGTGGGGTCCTTTGCTGTGTGCAAAAAAAAAAGAAGAGTTGTTTAAGGGATTTCCGACTTTCCGCACATATTCGTTTATTTTCAAGATAAACTTAAGTACAGACTATCCAGCTAGAAGCAAATTCCACCAGCTGAGAACATAAGCCCGCAATTGGAACATATCGTATTACACTAACATTACTTAGCATCGATACTAACCTATAATTCCATGTGAAATAGATACCTGCTTTCATATAATCCTACGTTAATATACATAATTTCCCAAACCTCTATTAGACAATCGAGCATTCTGTATGTAGGACAGAACACATAATCTGCCCGTATATCAGGCAGTAATAGTTCGAGACGACATAATTGACTCCTACCAATCCGATAAGGCCGTTACATTACAGTGATTTACGTGTTTATAATAATATCTGGCAAGCGGACGTTGATTGCTTCTTATTATCATAATCTGGAGTTAATTGCGACCTGACCTATATTTGGAGTATTGATGCGATTATAATAATGTCCCTTTGACCCGTTAACTGTGCTGAGTTGAAGGGTTAACGGACTTAAGCCGGGATAATTCTTAATTAAGATTGTTTCATGTAACCACGGGGTATGGTGGTAGTTTCCAGGGAGTGGGGCAAGTAGGCTGTAAATGAAAATATCCTTACTGTAGTTTTGGGAATTTATTTAACATACCATAACTGTACAAAACCATGGAATATATATTCAGTATAATTTGGAACCAAAATGAAAACAGAAGATAATAAAAAAATAATGGCTCCAAACGGTGTGTCTATTCTTTTCGGATTCAACTCCATAGAGACATTTTTATTAGTTGCGTAAAGAAACCATTGCAGATTGACGAAAAGGGACTATTGCAAGATAACATAAACTCTTTTCTTTCAATCTCAAATAGCTTTCGTCTTAAAAGTCACCAAAATTCCTCAATCACTGACCACATGTGATTATCCATCAGAAGACTAGTATAGAATAAGAATGAAATTAGAGTTAAACTATTAAAGAATATGTAATTATTTCGTAAAAGAATTAAATCATAAAATCTTCACTAAACAATGGTTCAATATCCATATAATAATCTTAATAAACTACTGCATTGTAACTGCGAAGAGATCTTCTCCAAAGATTTCTAGACTATTTGCGTAAACACAATTTGAAACTATACAAATGTAAACCTATATATTGTCTGTCTGCGTGTGGTCAATGCGTGGTATAATGGCCCGAATTCTCTCGCGTATTAGCGGTAGCTTGTACTCTGTGGTGGGATGTGGGCAAATAGATAAGGTTGTGCAATTATATAGACCTTATACTATACGTATGATCAAAGTGTGGGCTGATATTAATTTCAGTAATCTATTCTATATATTATATACTTATAATAAATCTGTAGAGAGGTCAATTCTGTACATGAAATATATTTCTAAAATAACTATCAGGGGGTGATTAGGGTTCGATACTGATGCCAAAAATGCAATTAGTAAAAATTTTGTCTGTCTGTCTGTATAACCGTTATAGAAACAAAAACTACTCGACGGATTTTAACGAAACTTGGTACAATTATTTTTCATACTCCTGAGCTGGTTATCGATACTTTTCATCACGCTACAATTAATAGGAGCAGAGCAGTGAAGGGAAATGTTGGGAAAACGGGAGAAGTTACTCCATTTTTAACCTTCTGTCGCGTGTGCAACCTTAATGGTTAAAGCTACACAGAAAACATGTATGACGGAAAAGTTCTCCTTAATATTATATAAAAAATATCCCACGACAGCATATGTCTATCTTTTATGGTTGACTCACAATAACACGTGTAACTCCCGATAGCTTAGCAGTTCGAAGCTTTCTTATTATATTTGTCTACTCTTACGTTTATAACACTCTCAGTCATGCGTAATAAAAAAGTTAACATTATTAAAAATTCTATAAAAAAGATTCATAGAAATCGGTATAGAAACACCAAAGTTATACATGAAATACGCTAATAATAAGCCATCACGCGTGAATACTGAATCATGCTATATGCTTCCTTCGATTTCACCAGGATCCCATCATCAGACCCTGACCGGACAATCGGACCACCTGCATACCATCATACATTAAAAAAACATCCCGATAAATTGAGCACCTCCTCCATTTTTGAAGTCCGAAATCAACGCGGGCGAAGCTGCGGACGGAAGCTAGTGTAGAAATATGTTTGTATGTTAATTTTAATATACTGTTTATTGTTAATTCTGCTGGAATCTTAAAATTAATTAAAGTTAAAACTATTTCGTAGGTAATGTCATATCAGCAAATATTACCTAGATTTTTTCTCTTAATTTTGCAAGTTTATATTTTATCTAACTAAATATTATCTACTATGTTTAGTTATTTTTAAGTTCAAATATTTGCTCTTAGGAAATATTATTCTGAACCCACACTTACATATACATTTTATGATCATTGCTTTTTAAAGACCAGTATAGGTTCCACAGCACCCATACTAAATTATAAATAAACACAAAAAAACAAGATACTCAAAAAAACGAACGGCTAATAGAAACACTCTATTTGAAATCCAAATTCATTCAAACCCTTGTCAAAACTGCATACGATAACAACATAATTCAATCCCGTCCATACATGGTAACTTTTCGCAATCAATAGCATTGTTTGCATAGTGTTATTATCTCATTACGTTGTAATGCGACTGATAGAGCGGTGTTGACAATCGTCCCGTTTAGCAACAACTGCCGCGTTCCCATGTCGCGCGTCATTACCGCTTGAGTTATGAGATGCACTCCATTTGCGTGTGCGAAATGTTTAAGCGATTTAATCGATGGATTCATTAATCGAGTGGGATTTTTGGTAAACACATTTTGTTTATTATAAGTTGTTTATCCGTGTATCGTGAAACTTTTCTAAGTTTGTATACGAACGCCTTTGCTTTTTTAAGGTATACTAGATGTGGGACTTATCTGCCTCGTCTTCAAGTGCAATTGTAACAGTGTTGTAATATCAGAGAGATTGGATGATGAATACATTTCTGAAGCTCAGTTATAATATATAGTAGAAGTAGCTAATAAAATAATGTACGTGTAAACGTGACAAAACAAACATGGAATGAACATTACATTACATAGTCGACACGTCATCACAAAGTTCCGTGCGTCACATGTATTTTCGCGTAATATAATGAGCAGGAACATTTTCATATTCCATTATAATTATGCAAATGACAGTGGCGCCCCTGTCCGCGTATGCAAATCCATCTCGACGCAGGTGTGTGCTGTTTATCCTATTGATTTAATAACTGGGCTCATCGCGAATCGAATGAACGTTATTGTATGTGAAATATCAATGTTCTGTTACAACGCATTAGCAGAATAGGCGTCGAATGCGCCAGACACGGAATTAGGAGTAAGATGGTTTTTCAGTTAGTATAAAGGGTCTTTTTTCATTGCGTTACTAAATTAAACCACATTCTTCTTTACCTTTGCTAAAGTTGTGGTAAAATTATCCACGAAAGCAAATATTTTCGGCAAAAGTCCCTTTTTTTAGTTCCTAAGTATTTGGTAATTGTTTTTGTCTAGTGCCAATATGGTGTGTTTGTGATAACTTACGGTAAATTGGTTCAAAAAGACAACTATATGGTTTCATTTATTATCATATTGTATAATTGACCCTGTACTACATCGTTCTGCGGCAGGCACAAGACTGGGTGGAGTGGAAGCAGCTCGTCAGCGCCACCACCAAGGTTTACCAAAGAGGGCGCGACCTTCAGTCATAATTATATCGTTCTGTATCTTATTCTTACTAATATTAAGATTGCAAAGATATTTGAAGTTTGGCTGATAGAAATAAACGCATTTCACGTATGATGGTAACACAAAGTATTCAACGTTTTATTTGAAAAATTGGAGTCAGAATTTTATAACGGTAAAGGGATTTAAAGCGAACAGAGTTGGGAGCAACGCCTAGTTGCATATACACTTTTATTTTATGTTGCTTGTTTAGGGTGCTTATACATACCATAGCAGTGGATAGAGTTCCTTTTTTAATCTATTACAATCTAATGTGATTTTTAATGCCGACTTGCTTAATCCGGAGTTGCCTCTAGAATATACTTGAGATTAAAAAGAGGTAAATTACTTATGTTCCATTGCCTTGGTTCTTCATAAAACTATTGATTTCCAAAATGTATTAATATTTAGGTTAAAAGTATTAAACCAAAGAATAATTATAAATATACAATATCATAATAGATTTAAATATTTAGGCAGTGTTAGATATATTATCATGTCAAAATCTAATCTTTAAAGAGAATCTTAAATTTATGATCATAATTTCTTGTTAATCATTAAAATAATGTAAAGTAAACAATAACTCACAGAACCTGGGAAAAGTGTTTTTGATGAAATATCCTTAACAAGTCATTTAATTACCTTTAAGAAAGTGTCTAACGGTTCACAATAAATTAATGTGACACCTAATATTATATGTGTATTTGCAAGAATCGTCACAAATGAAGCAAAAATTTCCCGCAACACCAGGTTTACTGAATTCCATAAATATTTTAAAAGCCTACCTTGTCCAAGCATCCTATTACCGCTCTGCACTATTCGCCACATCAAAACTGATAAGGGAAGGGTGAATGCACGAGTGCGTCCAGGTACTTGGGGTTGCGAGAGGAGAGCGGGGGCGGCGCGGGGAGTGCCAGAGGTACGAAGCCTCAGTTCAGGAATACCAACGTGATTAATGGATTCCGCACGATAATGATAATGACCCGGCACCGCATCATCGGAATCAATGCTGAGTGCAGTGCTTGGTTAGTTTTTGCATAGTTGGCGAGCCAGTCGTGCGTGTGCCTTGATGAGGGTGCGTAATTCTGGATCGGTTTAGGGGAACACTGGCTATTCCGTTTGTTTTAGTCTATCCATCCATGTTAACGAGTCAATGCGGTTTAAATTTGAAGTGTTCGTTGTCAATTTTGAATAGATACGTAGTAATTAGGTGGTTTTTCTTGTAATTAATAAGAAGTGGTATTTCCTGTGTATAGTCATTATAAAAACTATTAAGTCGTTTTCATATAAATCGCCTTAGTGACGCTGGAAGGTCCTGAATCTGATTGTCAATGAAGAAAAAATATTTTCTTTTTTTAATTTTGTCGAAGTATAAACACAAGTTTATTTATGTATGAATAATCTATTCGATTTTGAATAATTGCATAATATAAGAAAATTTTTATGTCAGCTTTTTAAGAATCATCAAATGCTCATACATCCAGCAAACGTCATATAAGGCGGCACGTATCATATTTTTAAAGTAATCACCGCTTTTATCAGAGTTTGTGCAACAGGCGTCATCCTTATCACGCTTTCCCAAGCCTAATGTTTCCGAATTACATTCGCCTGTTTAAAAAAGGGGTTTCCATGGCATTTCGTTCCATTATCGGTATCCGTCTGAATGCATTCGTGTCGTTCGAAATAAAAAAAGAATGGTAGAAAAAATCAATATGCTTTGTATTTTTCAGTGAACATTTAAAACGTCGGTTAATTCGTTGCAGTTGACAAAACTTGTTCATTCAAATGTTTTCAACAATGCATTTTGAACAAGATATTCTACGACTATTTTGTAGGGTAAAATGTTCCAAGTGTTTTATAAAGGTAGTTTAAAACTAATTGATTTAACTAATGTTTAATGAGATCAAAAAGAGAATATTAGGTTACTGAATAACACCGGTAAATGAAATTTTATAATATCGCTGACCAAATGGATTTTAACTTGTATGTTGTCTGACCTGGGAATCAAATCTATTCTCCAGAATCACAACCCACATACTTGCCACTAGACCAAAGCGTCACCAATATTGAATCCTGTAATACTGGTGATAAAATTTATACACATTCGTATACTAAAATATATAAAAGTCAGAAGTTAAGTTAGAAGAAACGAAGAAATTACATTTGTATTACATCTACACATTAGAAAAAGTTGGCGGCACAACGGGCCAGACAGCGTACTGCAAGTCCTGCGAAGGTGGGATAAGCTGCTAGTAAATCATCAGACAATGAATACTAGGTGTGCGCGTCGACACGATAACGGTTAAATATGGCCCGGCCGCTCATATTGTGTGTACTTAAATCCTTTGCAGTATTGAGCGTCTAATGTATCTGTGTGCTAGCAACTTACCTACCGAATTTGGTTTGTTGCGTACAATATACGATTAAATTTAGTTTTAATTCTTTCTTGTTTGTCACTAAGTAAACATAATTTCATTTTTGGCATATTATTTTTGATATTTCTGACCGCCTTGCCATCAAGACTGTTTCGGTGGTGTAGTTATACTGCATGCGCGGTACGACAGCGCTCTTAGGTCCTGGGTTTGAATCACGGGTCGGGCAAAATTATATTTGGGTTTTTCTGCTCAGTCTCAGCCTGGAATCTGGAATTTGTGACCGATATGACGATAGGCTCGCCCCCATCACATCATGGGACGAAACACACTTGGCGAAAAGTGGGTGCGCTGGTCGCGGCTCTGCATATGCCTTCGAGGATAAATGCGTGATGTTGTGTATTTTTGATAATTCTGTTACATTTTTTTTCTACAGTACCGAGTACTTTACAACAATTTAAAGACATGTTCACGTTCCTTCTTCTTCTCAACCTATAATTCCATCAACCTCTCAAATGAAAACAATCTTAAATGCACGGAAAGCCTCTCTTATATCTACTCTTTCATCACCCCAAGCGGTTTCAATATCGACTATTAACAGAATATAAACGTCCCGTTGATAAATCGGCGCGACGCTAGCGTTAACTGCTAAATAGCGTGACTCTAATGACACGGTAGCAGGGGAAATGCATTCAAAAGTTCAGTTGAGATAGTCGTCAGTACAATTTCTTCATCTAATATTTATTATTAATGAGTCTCTGTGTCCAAGTGTGGGATTCGGATTGTTGTTTTAGTTAAACGTGTATAATTATGCATAAATATGGATTCACTCAAAATACTTTTTATATATTTTTTTTCTGAGGAAATATTTCATTTATTATATTTAAAATAGTTTACCTCGCCATGTTTATAATAAAATAACAATCAAAGTAAAAAAAAAAATACTACATATGTTAATCATCAAAAAATAATTGTAGACGGAAGGTTTATTCATTATTAAATACAAAATCTCTAAACTTTATGCCTCAAAGTCTATGCAGTGGCGCATTTAGTCCACCTACAATTCGCCCAGTTTATTTCCTTCCCAACATGTGATAGATAGCGCATCCAGTGCCATAATCGGACTTAATTACATTTATGAAACTTGCTACTTTATTCCAACTGTAATAAAGTACACCAACACCATAATATATTATAATATTCAATGCAATAAAACGATAACTTACAGCATCTGATATATGTGCTATTATTAGGTGTACACAGAATTTACCACTGACAACATAATTTAAAACTTTAAACTAAACTACACTAAACTTTAAACATGACAATGAGGTGGTACAAGATACTATGAATGTCCTTAAAATATCAGATCATTGAGTAACGATTACATAAAAATAATTTGTTTGCAATTGGCAAGAGGAAAAACTATAGTTAGCTTATATCATATTAACTACAGTTTAATTTTTTTTTTATTTCACAATAAAATTTTATATAGAGATTTTTTGACAACTTGCTTTCTTTGAATTCCGGCGAAGTAAATATAATTTACATCCCTCATCCCTCTCAGTAGTAGAGGAGGCCCGTGCTCAGCAGTGGGCAAGTATATAATACAGGGCTGATATTATTATTATTATTATTTAAATATAATTTACAGTTCTTTGAATTCGATTTCGTAGTCTTGAGACAGCTTAGATGTTACATTTCGATTGACTATAATCTGAGACCCAAAGGATGTCACTTGTCAGTTCTGTGTACTGGAGTCATTGAACGATGTCACGTCTCAATAGCGGTTTGATTCTAGCCAATCTCTTAGGAAATTATCTGAAGATTGTTGCTGGAGTGATATATGTATACTCACCTAGTGTTTCGTTATATTACGTGATATGTTAGAACAGTGTATTCTTTGTGAATTTATCGTTCGCTTTAACGGTGAAGGAAAACATCGTGAGGAAACCTGCACATCTGAGAAGTTCTCTATAGGAATTTCGAAGGTGTGTGAAGTTTACCAATCCGCACTAGGCCAGCGTGGTAGACTATGGCCTAATCCCTCTCAGTAGTAGAGGAAGCCCGTGCTCAGCAGTGGGCAAGTATAATATAATACAGGGCTGATATTATTATTATTATTATTTAGAACAGTTTATGAACTTGTTTCTTTTGCGTTGTATAATAAGTAGTTTTTGTAGTATTAGTAATTCCGTCATTAATAATTTAGGATAAGAAGCTGATTTTTAGGGTACGATGGGGCTGGCATATTGGAAATATTACTAGAATGTTCTAAAAATAAAAGAAATATTAAAATTCCATTCACGTTAGTTATCAGAAACTAATTCTATACAATACTCGGAATATGTGCTAATAAATCAATAAATAAAGTTACTGACGACAAGATACAAAAAGACTTGCTATTTTCATTAGAAATATGACAATATTCTCAACAATAACATATAAACAACATAAACAATCTCTGTACATATAAATTATTTTTTGTCGGTCTATCCCATTTACATATCACGTATTAGCCCGTCTCCCCTCGGTTATTTATTTGTTTTTGTTTTAATAAAATCCCAAAAATGGGAAGTTCTCATAACATTGGCGTCTGTTACGGCGTGTTTACATGCAACCGCACCGTTCTAATCCTAGTTTATATCTATACCGAGGCTTAATACTTTATTACGTGATTATGTTTGCCGAAAAACGATGCGATCACATATTTCGATGTAATGTTCACAGGTTATAAAGATAATTTGATCATTACTTATGTCCATGAAATGGATAAACTTACCACGTTTTTAATTTAAATTTAGAACATTATTTTTTTAATATTGTGATTTCTATGTAAGAATAACAAAGGGTCTGCTTCATAAGTTTTAGGGTTTTTATTTGACAGCCGTTATCGTTTTTAACAACTAATTTAGATAATATAAATTTTATTAAAAATTATTTGGGTATACTTATAGATTAGAGTGTGACTTTTGTATTTGGTCGGCGTTTACATGTGTCGAGTTGCATTGACTCAGAAGTTGTAAACAAGCCCATTCACTAGTGTATTTATATTTAAAGCACTAATACCAAGCAGCAGATTCAAATACTCGAAAATAAAAAAAATGCTACTGTCGACAAATATTATAATAGCGTATTTACGTGATCAAAGAATTGTATTAATATGCAAAGTTAAAGTCGGGTGAAACTGGTTAAAACTATTCCGTGACCCGTCCCTATTACTGCACCAAATTGTTCACTTTCATTATATTGATGCATTCACGATACATTATGATCTCTTTCTATCATGTTTTTGACAAAATTATGTACTTAATGAATAACATTTATGTTGGACAGACATGGAACCTAGTGGCGAAATATCAGCTAGATTGAATGATGAATCAATTATTTCCTTTGCTTTACTGCAAATTCTTTTTTTGTGAATGTTTAATGATGTTTCTTAGAAGTAAAACAGAAACCGCTGAATAAATTTGGATGAAGTTTGACATGCTAATAGTGGAAGTCAGACATTAAAACATATTCTTATTTATCCTTGAAAATTGCACAATGGGATTCTACTATTCGGCCAAAAATAATAGTTATATTGTTAACTAACATTGCCTTACTGCCGTATGGCCGAAATGGCCGGTAATTAATCAGAAACCTTATTCAAGCATTAATGCATATTTTAAGTAACAGTTTGCTAGAATATCTGACTACAAACCGTACAAATAATAGTTAATAAGTAGGTAATAAATCGATCTTTAATCATAAAATAAGTAATAATTATTATCCCTATCATTGAATTGAAGAAATTAACTTAACTATAAAGAAAAAGTCATTATTCTAAAACTATTCGCCGTACGAACGTCAACAATAAATAATTTCTGGTTGCTCGCACCTTAAACGTTAAACACTTTAGTATTGAGCACGCTCCACTTGGTGTTACTAATCTCATTAGTGAGTGTAGACACAGATGCTGCAGTGTAATCCTGTCGTACTCAACGGATTTGCATAAAGAGTTCATGATTTGTTTCAGGTTTTGCCCTCCTACCTTTTTCACTTTTATCCCTGTGTAATTGCCGGGATGTGGCGAATTTTTATTATTGTTTTATCTGTTAACCGGTTTTGTGTCTTTGCCCGTTTTTGAGGGGGATTGCGTTAATTAAACCGGCTTAATATATTTGCTATTCAGTTTTTAGTTTTGCGCGACGGCTTTTGAAGTTTTTTTTTTGTGTTTTAACTGTCAGTTTATTTTAGTTTGTTTTAATAGGTAAAAATATCAACGCAGGTCGTACTAGGGTAAACTTAACTTTATATTTAAAAGTATATTTTTTTTATATTACAAAGTCCAATCAATATATTTTGTATAACTTTTTAAAGTAATAAATACTTAGTGCTTTTCTTACTGCCTCGGTGGCGTAGTTGTATTGCATGCCCGGTACAATAGCGCTCTGAGGTCCTGGGTTCGAATCCCGGGTCGGGCAAAGTGATATTTGGGTTTTTCTGCTCAGTATCAGCCCGGAGTCTGGAATTTGTGCCCGATATGGCGATAGGCTCGCCCCCTATCACATCATGGGACGGAACATACTTGGCGAAAAGTGGGTGCCTTAGTTGCGCCTCTGCATACCCCTTCGGGGATAAATGCGTGATGTTATGTATGCTTTTCTTACGTTTACACGAATGTTAGATTTTGAAATAAATAAATTTGTCGGATATGGATTTTTTCTCGGTCCCTACGTGACTATAAGACTACCAAGTCTTCGCTACGTCGGGAGAAACTTATAATACCAAAAACCGCGATAAAATCCGAAAATAGTTTGATTTCAATACTTAGTGTTAGGTATGTTCCAAATTTCCGTCACAAAGGTCACTAAGTTAGCATAGCGGTCACATCTACCCGCAACCTAAACAGAACGGGATAACCAGATATTCTAACCTAAAATTAGGGATACGGGCACCAAATTTAATTAATTAAACCATCGCCAATATCTAATAGCCGAGGGTAAAGCAAATAAAGGTACAACTCGCAAGCACATTGGTGTATCGGAGTGGTCAGTGTATGTGCACACAATACACCACGATATCGATAAATTAAATTGGACCGACCGCAGTGGCCATACTGTATGTTAATTGGTAAATAACTGAATATGGACGCATGATGCAGACCACCTAAGTCTCGTCTAATAGATTTGGGAACGCGCCGAGATTCTACGACCTACGCGTTGATTGGTTCAATTGTTTTGAGTGTGCGATGGCTTTCGTCTGTTAATAGATTTATATTATGTTTGATGTGTTCTAAATTTAAATTTTAAATAATATGTTTAATTTATATTGTCTGAAAAGTAGAAAAAAAATTATTTGTGATTATTTTATTCATTTAATTATTATTTTGTCTTGAGACTAAAATGTAAGAAATACTGTGTTCGGTAATTAAAAAAAGTTTATATTAGTTTTATATGGTCACAAGGAAAAATATTATAATTTATAAGATTAGTTGCTCATAGTAGTATTACTTAGTACTTAGGTATGGTCACGCTTAGGTACTATATTGTGCTATAGCGCCTACGTGTTTGTATGTATTTTAATTGTAATACACTGAAAAATCTTTTAATTAGCTATTAGATAGATCTATCATAAGGTGTATGTAAACTTTTAAGGACAGTAAATTACTCCTATATTTTTTACTAACCACATCATAATATATTAACTATAAAACAAATATGCCTTTCTCTTCTAAGGCTTAAAAATATACAAACGTAGAAAAATGGTAACATTTTAGCCGCAGTTACAGGACCTATCAGATTAGAAAACGCAAGAAATTGTACGGACGCTCTTGAAATACGCTTATCCGCTGGTAAATCCAGATAGAGCAAACACAATACTACTTTAATAAACCATACAATAGCATACGAGCACTTGTTAGCGTTCAAATAAAAGAAAAAGAGCAAAACCCCTTAAGTAAATCAACGTACACGAGGCAGGGCGCAAACATCGCGAGTTTCGAATCGATTGCACGGACGCGACGGGACAACCCTTATCTCGGCGGTGCGCACGTGTGAACCCAGTTCAATTTTAATTTCATGCTCAAACAATGACGCTATCGAGCCGGCTATTATTTTGTATAGCCGCCAAGGGTTCGGTTCATCCAAATCCGCCAGATAAGCCGTGAGCTCTTTGTCGCCGGCTGTCCTGATAGCTAATTTGGGAGCGCGCGCTGTACCTTCGGGACACTCTCTCCATTACACAAACACTTTTATTTGTCATTAGAATATCGAATTTATTCAAGCTGAGTCATTTTATCTAATCCTCTCATTAAGTTTATCAGCTTTCACATATTAAATTAAATTACATGGCACCGCGCTGTTTGCGAAACAACTTCAATAATTTTCGGTTCAAATGAGATTCCTTCAATTTGCATTCAAATCACGAATACAATCGAGGAGTCATGAATATTGCGATTGAATATTTTTTGTTGGCTTATCAGATATCTTTTACAAATGGCTTACAACAATTTTTCTTTTAAGTTTTGCATGTTTTGCATAGTGTTATGCGATGCGGTTTTTAATTTGTCTCTGTTAATACAATCATGTTCAGTTAATAGTTTTGAATCGTGTATTGAAACAACGCTCTCGTTTTATGGATGCAGATAAGCATACCTCGCAATTCAAATCAGTGAACGTGCCTCCCCAGCGGCGATGATTTACCAAATTCCCAACTGAATCGCCTCATCGCTAACCCCCTGTGTCTGTGTTTATCAAAACACTTAACGATTTAATATGTTCGCTGAACTCTGCCTTCCCCCTCCGTACATTAACGACGCATGTGCCAATGTTCACGTAGATTATGATTATCTGGATTTTGATGAGTTTGAAGATGAGTGTTGCATACATGGATGTCAAAAAGATTAGTCGGTACGAACCCTTTGAACGTTTGAAGTTGAAGAGTGTCGGCCACAACCGTTTTAGATAATTATATTGAACGAATTCTTTATATTTATTGTTTTATATTAATTAACAGTCTAGACCTGCGCAACTTGGTCTTATTGACAAATATTTAATAAATGTCTCCTAATTTTTGAACAGACGCAGTGGATAAAATACTCATAAGGAATTTTAACTGCGTACGAAATATAGATAAATAATTAATAGATCATATGATAATGTTTTTGAATGACTGCATGTTTTGGCTTAAAACTATAGCATTCATTCAAAATTTAAGAATTAAAATAACAATAACGCTAGTAGGTACGCCTAATCAAACAACAAAATTATTTTAGCTAGGTTCGACACCATATTAATAAATTCGTAGCCAATCAAAACAGTTGTTAGCGTCATAAAACCAGCTCGGTGGTACCAAAGATATTTACGTATGCATGAAAATATAACTGTCAAATATTTTTTATTAATGAACGATCACTTCGGCTCTATTCCATTTCACGCTTCGCAAACTTTAAGCGATCGTTAAAACCACGCTTAATGCCGTTTATCCATAAAATTTAAACAAATTTCCACCTTTATGTTCAAAACTGACACCTAACTTAGCGGAGACAGCATTTAATATCACCTGTACACTTCTAGCGGGTTTTCTGATTTTTATCGATCGTGATTTTCAACATCTGGACAAGTTGTAATAGGGGAACTTCTAATAAGAAAACTTCTAATAGACTGTTTGAAAGTGCGATCTTGTGAGCTATATTGGACTAATGAGCTTAAAGGCACTAGTGAGGTCGTATGACGTCTGGCGAACATAAATCCGAGTTTATGATATTACTTACTGTATAGTTTAGGAGTCTTGAAAAAGGTCGCAGGAATACGTTGGATGCCGCTTTGGACAGGTCCGTCTGGAAATTTTTGGGAGAGGCCTATGTTTAGCAGTGGAATTTATCTGGGTGATGATGATAGTTGAGGAGTCTTACAGAGGAATAACACATTACAGGGGAGTGCTGTTTAATAGAGATCATGTCTTCTGCTCGATGCAGGAATTTTATTACTGGGAGAATTTGATACAGAACATTAAGTTCTATATTTTCAAATAATCGAAAACTGGCGTCTTCATGGATCAAATTAGGTTTTGAGGTGATAATGGTAAATTAAAGGAGATATTTTTATATGACGATATGACATTTAATAAGGCACTATAGTTATTGATTTATTTTTTTAACAGATGATGTTAAGTTCAATACACTTCGCAGATCAATATGTGCACTAATAATAGTTGTACACAATATTTGGAATCAGTCAAATTTCGCTGACCTTTAACTTATAGTCCCCTTGGTACATTATTTTAAAACCGGCTTCCTATAACACGAACTTGCTCCAAAACCATAAAATCAGAACAGACTTTCCAAAGGGAAATATAAAGGCCTCTGCTTTTAATTATCTGTGAATGTTCATTATTCGATTGTATAATTTTATATTTATGCCTACCCTTCCCGTTGATCCGGTGCCGATATAAATATCCGTTCCATTTAAACAAACAAAAGCAATGCATCGTGCTGATATCTGTTCCGACAACTGATGGAAATCTTTGTTTACACTATATCAATTAAGTCTACGTTCTGTTTGCACTCAGCGTTTTGTATAAAGCAGCACTTTGATTTTCGTTTGCCCCGCACTCTTGCATAATGCGCTTATTAAACGGATGTCTTTCGAGTAATTGTTTGTGTTTGATAACGTTCTTTTTCGAGTTTTCAAATTTAGAACAGTTAGTATTTTTTTTTGTTATAAAATGGCGCTGTTGTTATAGCTTATATCGAAGTGACGGAAGGTTACCGTAAAATTAACGTAATTTTTTTTTTATTTATTTATGCGACTACAATCTTAGTCTAAGAATATATTTGACTGCGAAAATAATATCTGAAAGATTTTATATAAATTATTTGTTAAGATAAAACGCTTTAAAATATTAAGTAACTTCCAGTAATAATATTTAAAGCACTTCAATTAGAAACAAGCTAAATCCAACCTTAATGTATTTCATCTACGCTCTGATAAATTTTCCTACATGAATTAATTTTAATATCTACCTGAGAAACTAAAGATAACCGGGGTTAGGCCATAAAGCACGTATCCCTTTTAGATAGAGGCGTTAATTAAACTCAAACAAAGATTAGCCGCCGATTGAGTGGGGATCGCCCGCGCTTTAATGCCTATCTCTTTTTTTAAATATTATTTCACCCTATGTGTTCCTTTAAGTCTGGCATTTTACGGAAGGTATTTGATCGGGTTTATTTTGAATATGCTTTTTTTCAAATACATATAGGTGTGCAGATTAAGAAGTCATTTTCTGTAAAGTAATTAACCTTTTTGGAGTATAGTTGTCATCCTGTCATGTTATTATTGGTGAAGCAATTTTGCAATAGATTCCAAACGGTTATGTATAGTAAGTAAGCTATTAAATGTGTATAAGAAACTAAAATTATGGAGCCCTCTTATTATTTTGTTTTATTATTTTATACCCTGCTGTATGCTGTAATGTAATAATGTAAACAATTGGACATTTTTTATTATTGCATGAGAATATTACGGGATTCATTTTATAAAAAGGCAATGTGTTTTCAAATTATAACATTTTTTAAATTACTTAGCAAAAATATATCGTGAAGCCTTTTCATATTTTATAGTAAAGCGAGGAATTGCTACTGGCTTCACCTACATGATAATCGATCCCCGTAACAAAGGTCCCAATAACGGTACCAATCCATGGCGCCACTTATGCGATGCGAGCGCATTCTATTTAAAAATCAGATAACAAAATCTTTTTTTTTCACAGAAACAAATTACCGGATTAAAAAGCAACCTATGTTTATACAGAACATGGTCTATCTGTAAGACAAAGTTTTTACAAATCCGTTCAGCTCCTTTTGCATTGATTTCTTTTAATTAAAAAAGCCGACATATGACCGGAACAAGCTCCTAAATGATAACTTAAGCCTTGCTTATTAAATAGTTCAATACAATATCAACCTCAAATCTTATTAAAAATGATATTGATTTATTAATACGGTCCTAATTACACTTCTATAAGATTAACAGTTGCTTCAGCAACTTCAACTATCACTCAGAACTCTTCTCGTTATACACTATACACAACTCAAAACGTAAAAAAGCGAAAGGGACAAAGTTTTACATTTATATACTCAAACGGTGAAAAAGCGCACAATTTGCTTACATATTCCGCGGTGTGTTTGTTAGAGATACTGTACACTGTACGTATTTACGCGCGACTCTATATCGGCGTGTTTCATACGAATCGAGGAGGATTGCGACCGCTCTTTGTGGCAGACACGTTTTCAAACCAATAGTCCCTATCGATTTTTTTTGGTACCACATGTGAAGTAGCAATTGGTCAGCAATTCGTTATGCAGCATATGCATCGAGCTTTTCTTTTTTTATCTATGCGCAATCTTTATCCTGTGAAGTGTCGGAGTTGATTCTCGGTCCAGTTTTGGATGCACAGATTCTGTTTTCGCATATAGCTACACGCACAAAAACAGTATAAAAACAAAATAATGCCTTATTAATTATCATTCAGAAATACATTAACTTACAGTATATAGTAAAGAGAAGTTATTAGCTAAATGCAATAAACCATCTTCTAAACACGTAAAATAGAAATATATCAAAACAATAGCTTGTAATACAGGAAACAAGTTAGTTAATCAACAAGCGGAAGACTTCATTCACTGTTATCTCACTTTATTAGCTCCCTTCGCATGAATTTATTACAGCGGTAACTCAAATAAGTGAATTCGTTTTATATAAAAAAAAAAAACTTATAAAACTCTGGTGTACTGGTCGGAACCGAACAATGGGTCATCGACGATGCAGGGCACGTCTCGTCGCCTTAAAAATGTGGCGCTTAAATCTATAAAGTACTCCCCAGTATTACTATTCCTTATCGGTATTTCTTTGACGAGTACATTATAATATTAGACTCCCCTACAAGCTTCCTTTTAAAATCTGTTACTGTTATGGATACAGTAGGCACTCAACTATAAATCGGTTTAAGTAAACGTGCAGTGTGTTTGCTTCATAAGATATTAATGTTTTTAACCGCCTTTGCGAGTTTGTGTTTGGTTTCTCGTATTATTGACTCAAAACAGTTGTCAAAGGAGGTTAGTAAATGAAACAACATTAAAAATCTAAATTGCATTTTAATCTTTGATGAGTTATTTTAAGATTTAATCTCAATTTTAATGACGTTTGTAAATTATTTTTATTTTTATCACAGATATAATAAAGTGTTGAACAAAATTGAATAAATAAAATTAGATATAATTGAAACTGCTTACTGGTGACAAATTATAACTTACGATATTTTAGCGACAAACTGAAAATGTTTTTTTTTTTTGAGCTCGGCAAAATTAACCCACTGTACCTGATAGTAAGTGGTGTGGGGTCCACTAGAATGCCAACTGACCAGAGATGATTACCCCGACAGCAGTCGACACTATTTTGCCGGCCTGTTGAACTTTCTGGTTTCATATTGATGGTTACTGGCTAAAATCAAGATATAATTTTACAGTAAGTATATTGTTACTGCGAAAAAAATCAAATCAACAAATGTTTATTTTTTGTTTATGTTTGTAATATTTTGAATCTAACTCATGTGTAATTTGAAGAAATATGTTATGATTAGAATATTAATAAATTATACTATTTGGTAATAGTATTGTAAATTTGATTTATTTTTTGATATATGGAAGACTTACAGCTATACAAGCCTAAATAGCACTAGAATAGTTGAATGAGAGCGAATAACAAGTATTGACCTATAGAAATATTAAAGTGAAGGATGAGCACTCAATTACTGCAACTCATGAGACAATTTGCAATTAATAAACTCTAAAAATAAATAATACAAAAAATAAAATATGAAAAGAAAGAAACTTCTTATAAAAAGAACAACTATAGTATTTCCTCGGGCATCGTAAGAACTGGCCGTTTCTAACACAATTATGCCGCTAATAATGAAAGCGACAAGGATGCACTGTGAATAATTCATCAGTCAAAACAAACACACGATCTTGGAACACTAACAAAGGTACACAACCAATATAGAGTGGAGACGGCATGCCAATTACCGATCTGCATATCCGAATACCTAAGTGGCGATATTCGAAGTATTCCACCACGCCCCACCACGTCCAAACAGAAACATAAAATCTACGGAATGCACATAATAGCCGCTCAAACTGCCAGCACGCGGGCCAGCGTGTCAATGTATTGAATTTCAAAGATGATTAATGGGATTACTTGAATTCCCGATTTGAATCCCCGTTCTGTTTGTTTGTTCGAAAACTAAACAATGTTCGAAAATGGAACAAATGACGAACGGCTCAAACAGTAGCCATTATCCACCTTAGGGACATTTCGTGATTCATGTTATAATGTAAGTCGGTTGACCTGAATTCCAATGAATAAATAACATTTATGTTTGAAATTAAAAAATAAAAATATATAAAGATTTCCATTGCAGTTAAGAATCAACTAAAAGAAATGAAATAGCTTCTAAGTGAATAATGATATTTTTACGAAGATTTATATCAAAACATTTTTTTGCGAACAAAAACCTTATTTCACACTGTGTGCACATGACTGTATATCTTGTCTGATTTCTCAAGAGTGTAGCTAAAATATTTTTCACGCATTAAGTATTCGATATCACTTTTGTACGAAGGAAGTATTCAGTTTTATTCATGTGTACATTTATGGTTTTATTTATTTAGGCGATCGTTTTGCTTGCATCCTTCAAGTTTTAAGGACCACTTTTTTATCAACACCAAATATTTATTTATATAAAGTAGAATTAGCAATTGTTCTGAGAAATTCGCAAAGTTTTCGCACGGCCGAGTTTTTCCCCGCCGTTGTGGATTGCCAAAAGTGTGAAAACGTGTTGAACAACTAAGAGGATCCGGGCAAAGGGGAATGTCTCCCATATGACAAACATAGCCGCGGGCTATCCTGTCTTGCTGTTACTGGTTACCCTCACGGTGAAGTGGGGACAAAATTGGGCCATCAGTCTACTGGCATTAAGGGTAAGCAGAGATTGACATACGCACATTTACGGCCACTTTGGGTTCTTTATAACCCACTAGGCGATGCTAGTCTGTCCGTGCGAAAGATCAAATTTCCACTGAAAACTTCTCCTGGATAAAAAAATAACCTGTATTTTTACCCAAGGCATAGTCTATTAGTGCAAGAAATTATCCAACTACATTCAACGATTTTTGTATTTATTTCTAACAAACATTCAAACATTTTGACAAAAAATTGTATTAGAAAACTATGACGAGAAGACAATTGCACCTATTTATAACTCCAACAGATGTGTGAGTATATTAGCAGTTCGGATAATTTAACACCACGCTAATAAATAGTTCATGAAATATTTGCACTTTAATTTCCAAGGTAAATGGCGTTCAGTTTTAGAATTTCCTCATAGCAGTGGCTAGCTGGTCACACGAGTCTCACCTCTATATTTCATACTTGGTCGGGGAATGCCTGGCACGCGTCGGCTACGTTGAATATTGGTCAGCTTCAGGTATTCTTGACTAGCTTCATTATTATTTTTATGAAGAAGCCACGTTAGAAAAGATATTTCATATTAAACATTCCCTGCAATCTTCTAATGACGACCGTTTTCTGACGATAAAGTTGTTTTAGAATAATACTCGTTATTAAGATGTGTCGAGCTGTCATTATTATTATATTTTGCTGACTATTTCTCTTCAATAAAATAGCCGAATAATCGAGCTGTCATAAGCAAGATAAAACCGTAATATCACAATGCCACGAGCAGAATACGCAACACGACACCACGAGAAAGTGCGCTGATGACGTCTCCGAGCAGAAGTATTTTCATAAAGTGTGAAAAAAGTAAAGTTCTGTTGTTCAGAGGTGCGAACCGAGTCTCGTATTACCGATAGACAAAACGATACGACAACGAAAACTACAGTTCAGTTATCATATCAGCTCTTAGTTTGCCAAGCTTTTCTGAGTTTTAAATGAGCACTGTAAGGTTCAATTTTGATAAAGCAATAACGCGGTTCCGCTGTGTTACCTCACGTTCGAATTATACTTTATCCTTGAAGACCCAGAATAGACAAAAGTCACCCTGCTCAGTGAGCGAATTCATTCGAATTTAAACTCTGTGCGTACCAATATAGGATTTATAATTATGCCACAAGATCATTTTTGCTTCCATTGGAAAATGTCATCGCGACAGGACTAGGCGTAAGTGAACGCGTCAAAGTGTAAAATGAGGGGTTTAGCGTGGTGTCAGTGAAAGTCATTAGGAATGGAATGGATGAAAATTGCGTGCATATTTAGGTGGCTCTCAGAGTTAATATGAATGACGTGATGAAATGAAATATCTCAGGGATTTTCGTTTAATATCACCAACGGTTTAATATCATTAAGAGCTCGGACAATTCAATTTTTATCAATTTTTCCCGAATGTTAAGCTGTAAGCCAGATTATTCGTGTGTCCAATATGTTTTTCCATCATTCAATGGGATAGTAACATTCTTTTTAACATTATTGATTAATATCTAGTATAGTTTCGAATATGACCACTAATTAATTATTTTAAGTGGCTTCAAATAAATGTTGTTTGATCCTTATAATTATAAAAATAATAAAAATATTGTACTTACAAAATAAATTAAAAATTACAACATTATTAGTAGTAGTATTCTACGCTATCTTCCAATGAATAAAATATTTATGAACTAAAAAAGAGTTAGTTCTGACAACAAAACATATCCAGTCTTACTTATAAACTTGTTTTAGCGTTAAGAGGTGCTTAAGAATTGCTTAAATAGTTGTCAAAAACATCACTGGTTTCCTAGTTTGAACCTTATTAAAAGGAAAAATGGCGGGTTTTAATTTACAGCTGATCGAGTAAATTTCTGTTTTAACTAAGTATAGCTTTGCGAATTTTTTATAAGTAAGACTGATCAATAATAAACCAATATCAAAGTATCCCCAGATTAGAAAGTGACATAACTTGCAATACGGAGTAGGTTAGTGACGTGCAGTGCGGTGTCTAAATCAAAGACAACAATGGCAAGCCGGGATTGTCTGCGCCGCGCTCGTGAGCACTTCGCGCCACTTTCGCTACTTTGTGGATATTGTGAAGAGGCGCCGCGCCGAGCCGACTCGCGAAATTAGATCGTACCGTCGGAAAAAATGTTTACCGCACCTGATTGGATTTTATATTGATGGCCCGCTAGGATCGTGCGTCTTTGTAAAGTATCTTGCATTTATACCGGGAATTCGCTGCGATTTATTTTGCCGTGTTTGCGCCAAATGTTATACTTATATGGATTGATTTTATTTGTTCATTTCACTCTTAGGAACAGTTTAAAAGTAGAACTTTATTATTTAAAATACTAATTGATTCAGAATAGGGCATTAAAATAATCGGATTATTTTTTAAAACGGAATGAATGCGTATGAAAATGTATTTCGGAATTAACTTTTCAATTTGCGTTGTGAGACGTGTTCTGAGTGTTTCTGCTGTCTGTCTTGCTAACCAGACCATTAAAAGCGAGGGTGTGAAAATTCGCTGCTTATTTTCATAGAACGCAGGCAACTGCAAATCCATACTTGGTTTTATATTCATATGTGAGTCGTCTGAGTGTGAAATTTTAGATGCAGTGTATTTCGATAAAGCCGTAAACCCCAGTAATATTATTAGACTGAGTGTCGGGAAAAAGCGGATCATAGTTTCGTTGGAATAAGATTTTAAGTTAATGGAATGGGGTTATGCAAAATTAAAATCTATGATTATATTTGTCAATTTCCAAAATTATTTACCCTTTTTAGGAAAGTGGCATAGTCTTACTCAGAAGATTAAATAAAAATACATTTCTTTTAATGTCAATCTTAAACTGTACATTCACGTTAGTTTTTACCCGTTATCCTAAAATACCAAAAAAGAAAACTCTACGAATGGAGAACAAACCCGACTAGTATCGTCGCTGAAACTCGTCACAATTTTTTTATTTGTCTGTTTTTAATTGAAAATGGAAAACAAAAGCAATCGGGGGTCGCCGGCACAAGCAAATCAAAAGGCAAAAATATTAGAAGTGCAATGTCGAGCGTCGCCGCACTCTATGTCGTTCCGCCATTTTATCTGGCAGTTTCTTTTGTGCCTGGCATGCTGTTATCTAGCTGGCTGGCTGTTACCGAGTTGACTATATCGGAATGGCAATACAGTGCCAAACATGCAAGCTATCGCGTCTTCCTGAAATGGGAGAAAAGTGAAATAATTTAATTAAAAGAAACTTAAGTTTCAATATAGAGACGAAGACTAAAAGGCATTGAAATAAGAGCGGACGTTTATGAGTTCAAATGTTTGTTTCCTTCCTTCTTATTGACATCTATTTATGAAGTTTTATTTAATTATCCACTTGTCTATTTTGTTCTTGTCTATTTAATTATCTACTCATCTATTTTATTCTTAAGCCTGGAATGATTGCTGAGAGATTAATTTACACATGTCACGTGGTATAGTGGGATACGTGCCGACAATAAAACGTTCTATTATCGCACTTATAATCCGTGAACAAACTTATACTCCAGCGAATATTATAACCTTAAGCAAATACAAGTTAATTATAAATTAATAGTTTTAAACTAATTGCAAAAACGATCTAGAAAGGAAGTAGGTTCCAATCTTGAGTAACGACTGCATTTAGGGCTTGAATCTTGAGACCTTAAGTGTGTCGGGGTGCGTTAAGTCGTCTATTTCGGTTGCCGAAATAAAGCAACTATTAAAAGTTTGACGACTTTATGAGAAAAATGGCTGGTAGGTTAAAGATTAATAATGATGATGATTTTTTTTGCATTGCCGCCAGGAAGTATCCTAGTAGTAGCTAGCGCATGTTTTTAAGGAATCATTTTAACCATGAAGGCATTATCGTGAGGAATCCTGCATATCTGAGAAATTATCTATAGGAATTTTGAGGGTGTGTGAAGTCTACCAATCCGTAGTAGGCCAGCGTGGAGGAGTAAGGCCTAATTCCACTCAGTAGCAGGAGAGGCCCGTGTCGAGCCGTGGGACAGTATATAATACAAGGCTGATGTTTATATATTTAAGCGAAGGATTTTTTCTTGAAATTAATATTTGTATTTGATATGCCTAACTTTCTTATCCCCTATGCCATCATGCCAAGAGGCTACAATCTGGCAGGCTCACCTGTGGTCTGATTGTGAGTGATAACTACTATCAAGTCCTACAATCTCAGAGGAATTAGTCTGTGTTGCTGACCTTTGAGAAAAGGAATTGGGCAAGTTATTTTTAGAACGGAATGAAATGATATTTGAAGATTACGACGTTCATAATTGTACATTTCATTTTACTTAGTTTCGTTGTATTATTCTCAATGAATTTGAAATTATTTCGAAATATAGAAATGTTTAAGATTTTCGACATTTTATTAAAGGTTACATCCTTATGTTGCTCGGAGCGTGATGGATAATAAATATGAATATGAAATGACCTTTATGACTGGTATCTATTTATATTCAGGGACAAACAATTTGGTATGTTCCTATGTTTGGTTTTTCACGATTCTTTATGTAATAGCAAATAGTACGAAGGAGAAGCCCCTCTGCGAAAACTATTTAATTTATTAAGAAATGAGCAGTAATTAATATTTGAAATATTGCAATGTGCAGGAGTGTACGCATAGGGGATGTCGCCCTGTCTTATTCTTTCCTACCTGTCGTAATTCTCGATGACGTCACGTGCGCGTAATGTGCCATTTTTTTGTTTTTTGACACTCAACCGAAATTCAAAAGCTTATAGCTAGTTGAATTTTTATAAAATTTTAATCAATATATATTACTGTGTTAGAATTTATATGACAAATATTTGATAAACTTAATGAACAAAAATGATTTAAATAGCTTTATTTACCGATGATAAATATTATAGTCTAATCCACCCAAACTAGAGGAGTCGGTGGAAATCTTTACCAACCAGTGAGACATTTAATATAGCCAATAACATTATATTTCTATATTATATCTTTCTCCTGACACGAGTAAGCCTTACGTATAAACACTATTCAATTCAACATAACAATATCTTAAGTCAATATAAATGTTACCAATAAATAAATACATAAAACCAGACTAACGTAGTTTACAGTAACATTGTTATTTTTGTTATAACGTTCCGCCAATATTTCCTCCCACTTATGTTGAGATTCGCCAATATTTTGTAATAATCCGTTTACTGGTCAGGTTTTCCCGATCGTGGCTCAACTGGACGTATCGACGTATAGGAAAATTGGCTGGAACTTGTCTAAGATAAATTGTGTTAGCAATATTTGAATATTTTCAATGTTGAACAGTTTTATAATATTAGTAATAAAAGTGACTGCTTCAGTTGTGTAGTACGAATGACTTGTGTTAAAGTGTTCAATCTACGGGTAAAGTGCTATTGTGGTTTTCTGCTTAGTGTCTATCTGGAATTGTTCCTGGTAAATGACAATCCTTGTTTGTTCATAGGAACGAAATAGCCGGTAAAATATAGAAAAAGGAGAAAGGCGAGATGCAATTTTTTTTTATACGTTTAAAATATTATTAGCAGTTACTTAAATTTTGTCATGTAAGGATGACCTGCTGATAATGGTCTAGATTATAAATCGCAAACTTCAGGTACTTTAGAGTTGCTAAGTAACTATTTTAACGTCGGATCATAGTTTATTTTCGTTGGTTAAAAATTGAATTGGTCGAAGGCTATTAGGACTTGCGTCTTAGGAGGTTTCTGAATCCTTATATTTCACGGGTGGTCGTTTAGCATACGCGACTATTAATTTAACAAGGCATTTGAAATTAATGCATTTTGGAATTATTGTTTGAGGTTTCTTTATGTTATAGGATATTCCGTGGCCTATTCTACATTCTATTGTAAACTCAAAATATTCCAAATATTATATTTTTTAAAAATGATAGTAAGAAGTTATTTCTGGGCTCATAAATAAATATAAAAACGGGGCATAGTTGAGAGCAGAAGTGATTGCCGAGACGAATGTCCGCGGGTTCAAAAACCAAGGGTACGCACTTTTGACTTTTCTAAAGATATGTGAGTATTCTTTGTGTATTATCGCTTGCTTTAATGATGAAGGAAAACATGTGAGGAAACCTGCATACCTGAGACGCTCTCAATTATAAATTTCGAAGGTATGTTCGCCAACACGCCCTACGCCAGTATTGGGAACGCCTAAACTCAGTAGTAAAGAAAGCCCATGCCCAATACTGCGACAGTATAATAAAGGCTGATATTATAAGTTGCTATCACACAGTTACTATTTTCACGACAAAAGATAGCTATTCCAAAACAAAAGAAAATCTACATTAACACGCTATACTTTTTAAATGTTTGTTATTACACTCCATCACGCAGCAATATTGTATAATAATAATAATATCAGCCCTGTATTATATACTTGCCCACTGCTGAGCACGGGCCTCCTCTACTACTGAGAGGGAATAGGCCTTAGTCCACCACGCTGGCCTAGTGCGGATTGATAGACTGCACACACCCTCGAAATTCCTATAGAGAACTTCTCAGATGTGCAGGTTTCCTCACGATGTTTTCCTTCACCGTTAAAGCCAACGATAAATTCACAAAATATACACACATGATTTTAGAAAAGTCAGAGGTGTGTGCCCTTGGGATTTGAACCTGCGGACATTCGTCTTGGCAGTCCGTTCCACACCCAACTAGGCTATCGCCGCTTATAATATTGTATAGCTAATCTAAAATAAAAAAAATAAATAAATTAACAGACCTTTATGTAAAAACTTTCGTGTTCCACGCCGCCTTGCGTAATTTCCCTGGCAACACTTCCAGTGACCAGCCCGCATGTGTATAAAACCACTTTGTTGCCAGCGTCAGGCCCACTAGATTTCTTTGTACAAAGGGCCGTGGCCGTAGCACCTGCATTTGTCAGTGTTCTCTATATTGTGCCTTTGTGCATATCCACGCTGAACTTAATGAAAATCGCTGATTCTAGACGTTAGATATTTTATAAGGGATTATCTTGGATTTCTTATTTTTTAATCTATTATAACTTTAATAAATCTATGCTTTTAGCCTTTATGAAGATGAGCAAATAATTTGGAAGTTATTTGAATTTAGAGTCGTCAACTGGGAGTCCAACAGTCAATATAGAAAACCTTCTTCCTTGAAAAATGTTAACCACGCTATACGCAAATATATCTTAGTATAGAAGAATATGTATCGGGCATAAATAATCACCTCTATGCGTAAGCTACTCTTTTCTCTTCTTAATTTGTAATTGTTTACATCCGTTTAGAGATCACATAACATCAGGTGATCATGTTCGTTTGTCGATAAATTTGCTCGACGCGGAAATCGAACCCTGGACCTCGAAATTAAACTACGCCACCGAGACAGATAATTAAAATAACATTATTAAATTAATGTAAATCATATTATATTACTGTGCAGTCTATATATAGCAAAAAGTTATTACTATAAAACTTGCGGTTGATTGATGAACGTGCTGTTGATGAGAGTTTTTATCGTAATTATGAAAGAGATTTAAAAAGATTTCATCTCGATAACGTGTGGTAATGGTTCTGAATGGACGGTGCTTTCAATGCAATAAATCATTTATAGCCGATTATTACTTATATTATAGCTAGATTAAACTCAGAATATTTTTAGCAAAAATGTATTTTATATTTTCTGAAAGTAATAAGATTAATGTTGATTATGACTTTTGATACAATCTGACGCTAATAGGATTGGTTTAGTTTGAAGTAGTAATTATTAATTTAATTATATCGTTATAATATTCTTTAATTCTGTGAATAAGATATATTTAGCATCTTTTGGAGTACATTATATTGCACCTTAGTGAATTGTTATATTTGTGACTAGCTATCTACCTGCAGCTCCTCGCGTAGAAGAATTCTAACCAAAGTTTAAAGTCACATAATTACGTCTTTATCCCGGAAGGGGTAGGCTGAGGTGCATCCAAAACACACACTTTTCGCCATGTGTGTTCCGTCCCATGATGTGATAGTCGGCGAGCTTATCGCTACTTCAGGTACAAATTCCAGACTCCGAACGCAAGACTCTGGAGTGTCGTACCGCGCACGCAATGCAACCGCCACCAAGTTAGAAGAGAATAAGTTTTAAGAAGTTTTAAAGTAAACAACAAATAAAAAAAAAATGTTTCTTATCTTTTTAATAACCGATTTTAATGAAACAAATCTTGCTATCTATCTTACCCACTTAGTCCCTTAGTTAAAACTACATGAAGATCCGTTCAGTAGTTTCAAAGTTGTGGGGTCAACCAATAAACAGAAAACATGCATGATGTGGGACCCTCACTCCCAAAAAATATGAATTTGGAGTTATTTCGCTTTATTGTTTTGCATGCGATATATGAATTATAACATCTAAAAGTATAATCGGGCTTACTGGTCCGTAAACTCCTTAGAAACAACAATAAAGCCAAAACGCCCACAGCATTATTCCGTCATAAAACGCAAACCACCTCTTGAGACGACGCAATTAAAATAAGACATAGCTGAGTGAAGACCGGCATTGTCTCTCGACGTCTATAATTTTGATAATAGGCTAGAAAATATTCTTTTGTCTCCTACAGACTATCTGCTTGTAAGATGTTCGATTATTCCTTGAATAAGGCGCCACTGTCAGCTGTGATCGGGCAGCATTTTTATGGCGTCGATAATTTGACAAAAGGATGAGTTGGTTCTTAATTTAATGAAGAATATTATAGTTTAAATTAATTTGGATTTTGTTTTCGCTATTTATATTTAATAATCTGACGCTACTGCATTACAAGATACTCAACTTTATAAAAACATGAATTATTAATTACCTACTTTACGTTAATAAATACTGGCCAAAATAATTAAAAATACATACATAACATATACATACATACATAACATCACGCATTTATAAAGACAATCACTTTTAGTATGTTCCTATGATGTGATACGTATAATAAATACTGCTGATACCAAAAATATCATTAAAAATACCTACATGCAATACAACTACGTCACCGAGGCAGTCATTAAAAATACCTACATGTATAGCAAAATTGTAACAGGAAAATTTGTGAAAATTACAGATATCGACGAAAATTCATACGGGGGATTTTATTAGAGCAACAGAAACTAAAATATTTTATAAAATGTTGTCTGTCTATTTGTAAGTTTGTACACGCAAAAACTATAGGGTACAATTTAATGCAGTTGTCACCTATATCTGGCTAAGGATCTAACTTAAAATTTAGGCTCCATTTTATCGCGGTAAGACATAAAACAAGAGTTTAATCCTCGGATAACTCTTTCATGCAAGCAGAGCCGCGAGCAAAAGCAATAATATAAAATTAAAATCAGCCCACACGGTTCTACAGTAGTTACGCCATGACGAGAGTTGAGAGCGCGCCGCTAACTATTGTAAATGACCCGACGAGGGTGTAATTACATTTTTTCACACTTCACTAATAGTAACTCACTAATTTGGTAGGAGACTTAATATGACCCACCCGCTTAGTTATTTCTGTAAAATTGTTTATGTGCTTTTAATGATTTATAAAATAAAATATTGACATAAATTCTAAAAGCATTTTGATTAGAGTGGCAACTATTCCAGTTTATGAACTCTCAGAATTTAGTGTCGGTTCATAAAATAGGTGTTCACTTGGCTAAAGCGCCTAGCATAATCCGAAAGCCTCGTTCCTCTCTAAATAGTATCCACATACGGCCACTTTATGAAAAGTATAAAGAACCTTACTAGTTTCATCCGACTACGGCGGAGCAAGGAAGGGCAATGATTTAGAAGGTATAAAATATGTCTACTATTATAAAAGTACAGAAATAATCGTGTTTAATCAATTCCTATGCATTCTCTTTACATTTCGTGGAATTAGAATATTACTAACATATATAGTAGGCTGTCAAGATGTATAGATTTTTAACTTTCATTTTAAGCTCTAAAATGACTCAAAAACCGAAGAGAATAATAATGAAGTAAGTACGTATATTAAATGGCATATTGCTCGAATTGCAGATAAAATGTTGGTCGTCATAGCATGACCAGTGTTACTCTGATTATAATCAACCATGATAGACAAGGCAAGAAGGTAAACAAATAATTAAACAAAAGACTGATGTAAAAATTTGTAAAGCGCGTCTTGTATAAAGACTTTCGTGATGTGACAAAAACCGGGATATCTGTTAAAAAGCGCCGCCCAGCCAGGTTCAATTACGTTTAAAGATAGACGAGGCTTTTATAACTTTTCTAGGGTGTTTCATTAAAAATTTTCTTCAAAGGGCTGGGGCTTGTCTCATTATTACATGGGATTTGAAGAGCACAAGCTCTGAATGACGAAACTGCAGAGCGGATTTCCTAAGGCAATATTTTGACACAAACGTGTACCACCTTTTACCGCGTATAAGATATGTATGAATTTGGATTAATGCTTTTGCGTTAATATTTTTTAAGTTGCCGTCTTATTAGGGACTAATATGACGTAAATCTTCTTCTAACATTGACTTCAAAATGTCGTTCTACTAGAAGTAAGGCAATATTTCCAAATTTGCTAAAATCAGGCTCCATCTACTCAGTTTTATTTTGACGTATACTGACAATTCCATCTAAGTAAACAACATACTATTTCTAATTTTGTCAAACAAATATAAACACTAAGTGTCAGCACATAGTAATTACGACGTAATTGCAAAAACCTACCCTGAACGTATCTCATAAATGAGAAAAAAATACTGCGTCTAATGAGACGTCAATTTCGCATGAATTCTTATTTGTACCGCGCTGAATACCCCTTCTGTGTATAAAAGTGACACACTGAGGCTAAATAATTACGGAGCGGATCCAGGTTGGATCTTTGATGCTTTAATCAGGTGACGAAAGGTTGGACACGCCTACAACCGTAATTAGAATGTCTTCGTGTAGACTCGCACTCTCGACGTGCGAATGAACACCTAAGTGTCTTCAAGGGGAATCAATTTTCTATCGACGAGGGTTGCTAGTGGATAACTTTTAAATTAGAATTTTGTGATGGAAATAGCGGAGGGACCTTTAGAACTTAAGTCTGGTTTACTTAAAATTAAATATCTAGTGGTAATTAAGTAGCTGGTGGAACAAATATAGCAAAGCGTCGAAATATAGCAAATTGTATTAAAATTATCCAACTTTAAATGATATGGTTAGAGAGAAATGTTCTTGAGTACCAATATTGTAGTTGAAACTAAATAGTTAAAATTGATTTTAGTTAAAATGATGACATGTGGAAAGTACAGTGTAATATCCATTTACACCCCTTCACTTTCAGACTTCAGTAGCAAAAACTGCATAATGAAAAATGCAAAAATAATTTCTAGTTACTAATCATGCCGTTCCGTTCTTTTGTATCCAAAGCCTAGCTTCAGACGAACCAAAAGTAAACGAGTCTACGGCAGCGAGGGAAGACTGTATCCCACACAAACTACCACACTACTAATGATGCATGTTGCAATTATCACGGCTTACCCGGCGCACAATTAGGAACACTCATCTATTATTACTGGCTTACGCATTTGCTTAATTTTGTCGCGGTATATTCAATAGAGAATAGGAGACATCTTTACTTATTGTTTCGTCAAAGGAAGTAATTATGTTTGTGTTTTGTGGACAAAATTGATTACCTGTTCTGCAGCTTGGGATAATGAAGTGAATGTAATACGATTATTAACAGTAGGTTTACGTCTGGAATTTGTGTTTGAATATTTCGCTGTTTTATTATATATACTTGTAAATTTGGTCATTTCTGCTACTGAATATTGGTAATGAAATCGAGGAGTGTTTAGGTTCGGTTTTCAGATGATGTTATAAAAAGACATTCGCGTTTTAATTCAAAAGATCCATAGTTTAAAAATGACTCCTATCAAGTCATGGAATAAAATAACTATGATGAATGGTGGGTGTGATAAAAGTAACTCCTCTCTCTTGGAATGATGTCAATGGAATTGGATTATTATTATATTATATATAAATGTTCTTTATGAAATAGAATTTCATTAATGTAATATTTGCGTCCCAATTGACAGATTTTAGTGTTTTGTAGTGTGTCAAAATTATTGGATTTTGAATAAGGTGCTTCTTAATTTAAATAGGATCAGGAAAATATCAAAAAACTTCCAAATATATGAATATAATATGAACTATCTAATCCGTAATACTTCACTTCACGTTAAGAAAATTGAATTGAACGAAATATGGAATAGGCAGTGAAGCATTATCGCATCAGTGGAATCAGCCAAAGCTCGACGTAATATTGACAAGATCCAATTCAACTCGCAAATCCGATCCTTCAACTTGTGAAGTGATTTCGCCTAATATCTAACGCCTTTGCATTTATGAATAATAACTGGAAAAAGTTAAATTCACTGATCCGCCTCCGTCTGAATATTGTTGTATTCGAGAGGTAACAAGCTAAAGGAAAAATAACACCTTTTACATGTTTCGGAGTAAATTCTTACCGGATTATTTTTGTTGGTGGCACTGATGTTCATATTATAAATGAAATTGTTAAGAATGCGTAAGTGAATAATGCCGACCATTCTTGTAGATTTTGTTAAAATGAAGTAAAAAATTGAAAATGAGTATATTTTTGAGACTATTAAAGCTATTGAAAGTTAAAATAAATGTCATAAAATTATGGAATGCTTGACCCACCTTATTTTAAAATCGTCATAAAATTGTTTCATGACAAAATACTAAGAAAAAATCTTCATTAATTTGCAAAAATCGCTATATATTATGGAATTAAATTATAAATAAATAACAACAAAAAATTAACGGTTGGCCATGTTAGAAACTGGGTTTTCTTCGCACTACCTTATTATTTCTTTACGTGTAAAATGTTTCAAATGTTCTACTATTACAAAATATCAAGAATAAATAACAAATTATTTTATCTAGAGTCTCAATTTTGGGAATATTTTTTTCTACATTATGCAGACTGAATAATGTAGATGTTTTTAAAGTTGTGAAGAACGCAATAAAAGGGCTCCAGACTTTACCTGCTGTCTCCAAAAATATTGAGTTTCTTTTGCAATATTAACTGTCAAATAAAATGTTAATGGCTACAAACTTTAAGAAATAGAATATCATTCTTACTTTCGCTTTATATTAAAATTTTAAGATAGTGCCACCAATAAATAAGGTTATCTGTAAGGTTTTTCATCGAGAAATAAATTGCTATCAATTATTACTTATATTAAATATATTTATGAAAATTTATAGTTTATATAAAAATAAAAAAAGAGTTTAGGACATTTTTTTTCAATAATAAGTCGGCGTATAACTGTGTATTTGAAATGTGAAAAATAAACTAAAATGAAAAATCTACAATATAAACCGTAGCTAAATAAAAATGAATTAAGTTAGACGTACTCACGAAAGAAATCGATTTATCCTCCACCTAACATTTTCCAATATATTATTCTATACCAATGAATATTGACACTAAAATTCTAACATATTATCTTCTTTGTTTCAGAAAAGCGATGTGGTATACGTAATTTAGAATAAACTCAAGATGGATGAACTGACACATTCTGTAAGAAGCGCGATGGCTCTGTTGTGGATCTTGTCTGGATTAGCCACTATACAAGCTGTGAAGGTCGTTATAGAACCACTGCCAAAAGGTAAGTCACAATTGATTTACGAACTATTTTGCTGGTGGTAGGATATATTTTATATCCGCCCGAACACAATGTGTTAAAATCTGCGATAGTGGCTTAAGTAAGTGTCGCGTTCTGTGATCAGCCTGTGTATAACCGTTTCCGACATAATTGTGTCGACTGCCGAGGGTAATCATCTCTCGTCAGTCGACATTCTACTAGACCCCACTCCACTTTATATCAGGTGCAGTGCAGTCACTTTGGCGGGCCCGTACAAAAATGAGCTCTCAAAAATCACCCCATGCACGTAAGAAAATGTACTATTGCACTGTTAGCAACAGTAAACAGAACGAATCTCCCTTTCTTAATTTAGTGTTTTTTTTCCAACTCAAATCCGTGAAGGAACTCCCCAAAGTTTGTCCCCCAGATGTTGGCACGACTGACTTCGCTTTAGTTTCGTTTAATTTCCTATCTCTCTTGTCGTGACGTTTATTACGGAGTTGTTCACCCACACTGGCTCAACACCAACCTACTTTTGTTGTCGGGCACTAATAACCATTTGGAATTAATTTTTATTCGCTCCTCGTTGTCTATTTTCGGACTGTGCCACTCCGACGCTTTATTGTTTTCGCATTAATTTACAGTCCACAGCTGCGGGTAACGCGGATTTCTAAGGAGTTTTTATCCTGTGCCTTCAGTATTCTTTCTTTTGAAAGTGAGAGCTCCTATTAATATTAATTAAAAAGTTTGAATAATTGAATGGATTCGGAATTGTTCCCGGTTTTGTTGGGTTTCTTCGACAGTGAATCACGGCAATAATTAAAACTTCACAGAGTTTATTATTGGATGTTTGCGAATGACAGATTTTGCACCCGAAACCGCAGCCAGAATGTGATATATCGCCGGCGTTGTTTCACTGAACAAAATACTTTAAACTTTCATGTAAACACATAATATTAAGTAAAGTATATACTGCTTACTGCGTTGCTAACTTTAGAACTGAGAATGTATTTCATTACTTTGTGTTTATAAAGTTAAAAAATAATAATTCTAGCCTAGAACGTAAGCAATGCAAGTCACGAACTAAAAGTACAATTAAGAGTTCGCTGTCGGCATATAAAACACGTAGACAGATTCCTGGAACGATCAAAGTAATTGCCGGAGGAAAACGTTTGAACATAAAATTCCTTATTGATTTACTTAGCGATTGACTGAAATAAACATTCGTTTTAAAATTTAAATCCTTCTTTGTAGACAATTAACGGAGTTAAGATTTCGTCTTTTGTCAGAAAAGGATATTTTATATTCTATAATCTTTTGTTAAAATTTAAACAGAAGTTATAATTATTTCTAGCTAGACAAATTTAATAAGCGACGTTGTAAATTACAAATTCTCTTTTAAGATATTATCAGCAAATAATTTAAATTTTAATTATGAATACATTTCTTATGTATTTCTTTTAAAAATAATGTTGATACATTCGTTTGTTTTATTCTTTTGTTGTTACTTTGACAATGCTATCGAAAATTGGGTTTGATTTACGAAATGTAAAATAATATTAATTAATTAGCCACTCATCGAAATAGTACTTCTTAAATATTGAAGTAATTTTTTACTGTTGGAATATATGCTACTTATAATTTCTTTCTTTTTCAATTTATAAAGAAAATCAAAATTCTTTTTTTTGGTAAGTTTTGAATTAATAGATATGTAATCAATAATCCCAGAGGTGTCATTATAGTTTCCATCAAACCTGCGAGTTACATTTAATAATTGATCATTGAAATACATGGTTTATTAGGGATTTCATCATTTTTTTTTAATTCCCACGTTGCGATGGTTTTTCATACTTATTTTTATAAATATTAAGAAACAAAATCTTATGAGTTTGTAAGGCGATATGTTTATCAAAGTCTATTCTGTTCGATTGCGTATACTTGATAATGTTTTGACCCATTTATACTCTTCCATTTGAAAGACATTTAATGAAGTGATCAATCAAGAAACAATCTTATAATTTTGAAAGAAGGTTTATAATTAATCAAAGATCGTAGTACATATTACGTGGGGTATAAGTAAAGCACGAACCGTGACAAAACGAATCAAATACGCTCAATTACATACAGAAACCACGAGCTGATCGGCATCGCAGTCCGCGGGTGGATTGCAATTATTGTTTTTGCAAATGTCCGTGAAAAATAAATGCCGCCATCGGTTACACTTGCCACAATATCATGTCATAGGCACTGCGATATATTTATTATCGTACGTTTCAATGTTTATATTATTTAGGTACTGTAGCTATTTTTTGTGTTGACTGTAAAATGTAAAACAGTGTATTAAGTACACCGTTTTAAAAGTTGAAAGTAAGTACTATATTTGATAGAATAAAATTCACATTTGCGTCTCATCTGTTCGTTGGATATAATATTATATGCATTCTGGTATTCTAATCATCCGAATGCGCCGATATGACAGATTTTTCGCTATGGCCGCTAACCAGTCGAACTCAAATGTGTTCTTTACCTTACAACTAGTTATATTTAGTTACATAGATATTTTAGAATATTAATAATATTTAAATTCAACTTTTATAAACCATCAATACCAATTCGTTTATCTACGGCTGCTTCGTCAGAATTTCTATTTATATTTGTATTCAATAAATGACTCCACAACAACTGCAACATAACTGATAAATGTTCAATATTTTCGCTATTGTTTTTGTACGTTGAATATTGCCAAACAAAAAACGTTTTAAAAAACACGCTGACCTATTTGCCGTGCAACAATAAAGCCGGAATATTTCAACAAGATACAATGCCGGCATGAACTTGTTCCACACATCAACATGCCTAGTGCCCGAAGGCCGGTAGATCTACGATTGCCAATTAAAAGTATAGATGGTAACATACGGACGATGAATGCTCCAGACTCATACATCGGACATGGTCAGACGTTTTATTCTGTCCGGTTTGAAACTACAGGGTGGTTCGAAATAAAATTTTATTATTATTTGAACAAATTACATGTGTGCTGTACTTTTTTATATGGGGAAACGTCTTTAAGGCGTGGAACCTCCTAGCAAAAACTTAAATACAAATTACGTTGATTATTTTGTTTTACATTTCTTGCAAGTAGCTATAGGATAAAGGAATTTTATATAAAAAATATATAGAATCATAGCACAAAAAAAATATTTCATCAGTCTCACATTGTCAAGTTCAGTTAGCCAAGATACATTTACTTTTATCCGTTAAATATGAATTGAGTACTACATATCAATTTGTACATCAAATATTAAATTCATCAATAGTCCAACTTATTATATTTTGCCAAACTATTCCCTACGAAATTAATATTGACATACACAAAGATATTATTATCTATATTGGCGTTTCCAAGAAAAAGTATAGCTTGAATAGACCTTTTATTATTTCATGGATGAGTACACACACTCTTTGTAAATCATATCTTTAAAAAGGAAAAATTTTACCCACTGATATAAATTTATTTAATTTAACACTGAATAGTCCTTACAAGCGCTTAGTTACAAATTTTAATCAAAATTTTATTTAACGAATCCAAGCAAAAAAGGCTTAAATTTGCCACGTAAATAGTTGGTTTCTAATTTCAGAGATCTTGTGCTCGAGTCATTGGTTTTAATTAAACCAGTAGATATTGGTGATATTTTATTAGACTTTTAAAGTAAAGAAACCTGTGAAAACGTTTCGTTTATTATTACTTAACGTTATTAAATTATTCTCGGTTCGTTCTTTCACGAAACATAAAACGTAAATCTAACAAAGATTCTGTGGGGCTTTTACTTAACTTTTACGACAACGCCTGAGTTTAACGGTTAGGTTTAATTACATTTGTACTGTTCTGGGTAATTTTATGCTTCGCTTTCACATTTTGGTTACATTGTTTTAAGTTAATATTGGGTATTCGCGTAAAAGATACGGCCACTTGACTTCTGCTCGCCCCGAAACTAATTTGGGCAGCGGACATGAAAATTACAAAGTTCCTCGCGTAGCATTGTATTTGTGTGACGACGTTGCGTTCTGCAACGTTTTTATTGTGTCGAGATTCCGAGCTATAACTGACTTTATAGCTTTGAATTTTAAAGATGTCAAGTGGGAAGATTTTGTTGCTCTAAGTGTTCAAATGCTCTGAGAATTGCCACATGAATCAACACAACACACGATGTTGCACTCAAACGTTTTATCGCATCAGATATTTAACCTACATCTTAAATCAAACAAGGGCTTTAAACGGTCCCAACTCGCTTGATTTTTTTCCCGTTAAGGAAAACAGTGCACTTGTTTAGAAACACTCTGTTTCCGTTTGGCGAGGGCATGTTCGGGTGGGGAGCGATTTGTGACACTAAAACAAATGACAGTCGACCGCCCCCGCCCCGCGCGCTCCCGCCCGCCCGATGACAGTTTAACGCTGTCCGGACTTTAGTTACCGACTAAACTGGCCGAGTTATTGCCGTTTTTAACAAATGCTATTGCGGAATTAGAGGGTGTTTAATTACAGTAATTTTGGGATGAAATGTTTTACTGCTTTAATTAGCGTTGACAATAGTATGGCTTATAGAAGGATAGGTGTGTTTTGAAGTAATATTGTGTTATAATAGGTAATATTACTTTTATCTGTTCTACTAAAGCTAGTTGAAGTTATATTATTCATAACCTAAATTTTTTAAGCCTTAATTAAAAGAAAAAAAAATTGACAGATATCTTGAATATAAAGGTTTCATAATATTTCAAATTTCCTTTATATCAAGAGAATACTAAGCGAAACCCCTTTCTTCAAGGAAAAACTTAAACGTGTAGATGAAAAAAACCTTTTTCTTTTATATTGTGTCAACGTCATCTTCTGATAAACAAGCCTGTTTACCCAGAAGTCGGAAACAGAGAATGTTCCAGGGGAAATGAACGGCTAAATGCTGAGAAAAAATCTCTTAAGACAAGGCAAGATGATTAACGTTCCAACACGAGTTACTTTTATTGTATGACACAATAACACCTGAATAGCCTTCACTTGTTTTCCCGTGGCTTCTAATGGCGTTAATAACGTGAGACATGTGAATAAACTGCTTACTATTGTTTGGGCAGGGTATATTCTTATTCTGTGTGCGTAATATATCAAGTTGTTTCTATCAGTTGTATTTGTTAGAGATATTTCTTTACTTTTCGACCTGTATGGTTTATTTGACATAAAAGGAACGCTCATATAATCGTCGGCTTTACAATGAATTTAAGAACGTCTTACTCTTATAATCTAGGATTTACAACGAATTAAAGAAAGTCTTAGTAAATATTTGATTCACTTTCTTATTAACGGTATATTTCAGTGTTTCCATTATTTGCCTAATAACATTAATGTAGCCGACCTAAAATGAAAATATTATTTTTACGTAAAATTGTTACGAGAAAAATCCGTACAATGTATACAAGGAAAATACCTTCGAGACTTGAAAGAGCGACCAAAAATCACCGGACAAACTTCAAGTGAGAGATAAAGAGGTCTATAAAAAACAATACGAATGATCTCATTCCAATCCAAATACGTTTTCGATATTCAATAAAATGGTTCTAACGGAATTATACAGTACTTCTACCTACACAGTGTAGGTATACGAAACGCTTAAATATCCTTATGCAAACAGATATCCGCGTACGGGCGCTGAGACGTTATTCTAAGGTTTACATGCTTAGTCCTTTGAAATTTATTGGCTTTCAACACCCAGGGCGTTTCGATTGCTTTGATCATCAACTATTTTTGACATAGAATTTTATTAGTGCTTCGTATTTATTGATTGATAAAACTTATAATATCTATGCTGACGAAAAGAAACGATTAATAAGAATCATAGTTCGATTTGGAAATATTTTATCAGTAATAATTAAGAAAGAGCGTTACAATATGATTAAAAAAGCTACGTGTAATAAATTTTGTTATCTAAAAAGCTTTGTAAGCAGTTTTGTACTTTATAATACCTACACTAGGTCTCAAATCAGTTTAGTTCTTTATTTTCGGTATACCATAAAGATTTATGTTTATCTTTCCTCTTTAGTTATCAGCGACGTCACTGTAGGAAATTGATTTCGTAACATTTGTTTCCAATTTTTGATTTCAATCCTTCCAAATCTGCGCCTTCATCTTAATTCAATCGCGTCGGTAAAAAGCCTGATTCCCAACAATAGAAAAATGCGGCGTTAAGCCAAATCCTCGTGGGATTGAGAAAACATTGGCTTTCTTTCGATGTTTTAACCAGTTTTTTTTGTTGAATAATCTTTATTTTCATGCATCATATTGTGTGTGGAAATTTTGATCCTATATATATTATTTATATTTTTATATTATGGAGATATGACGTCAGTAAAATTTGTGGTCAAAACTGGACATTCAGTGAATATTGTTTTTGAATTGATAGTATTTAAAGATGCTTATGAGGCATAACTGAAATATTAATTCAAATTTATGACCGAAGCGATAACCTAATTCGGCATATCTTATGTAATAGAGCCCCAAATAATATACACGAAATTTTGACATTCGATATTTTCCTTGTGTTTATTGAAATATTATCTCGTTGTTAGAGAAGACCTATGAAATATACTCGAGATAAATTTACTTATTTCACGTTCTCGTATTTGTGAAATGGGATATTATAGTATTATGGCGAAGGTTCAAACGTCTCACTTATTTACGCGATAAGATGAATTTGCAAACGTTTCTTATTATTTGAGAGCGTATCATCTTGTGATTGTTTTTTCTTTAAATTTAATTTTCCATTAAGTTATAAATATCTTATCTATAATTATCCTATCTTGCTTTAAAATATATATTATAATTATTTTCCTGCGTCAAGGACACACTTTTTTTTAATATAATGTACTATTGAGATCCTCTTCACAATATATACTTAAAATTCTAAAAAACACAACACTGATCAACCCAACCATTTGATTTGACAAACTACAAATAATATTTGGATTCGTCGCGGCAATAGATATGACCAGGTTAATCAATAGACCGATTTGAGTACACAATGGCAGATTTATTCGATTCTCCAACGTTCCTCGCATAAGGGCGAACGCATTGTTAACGTATTCCGGACAGCAATGATCATTCAATACGAAAACGTATGTGGAAAAGAGCAGATTACCCTTGTTTACAAAATAAAGTTTTCTTCTCATTCCAAGATAAAGCTGGGCAGAGATTAAATTCGGTCCGTATTTGCTAAGTCCCGCTCCCCATGTAAACGACCCTAAGACAAAATATTATTTGGCATAGCTTAATGGGCTCCGAAGAAAGGTTACTTTACGACTTCTTATTTGGCGTTCTGTAATGAGTTTTACAGCGAGGGTCCCGTGAACGCTTTATCCAGTTTCTTGATAACGTCATTAGGAATGTATTCTCTACTCGTGTTTTTTATATTTGATTTGTTATAAATCCTCAATGAGCAAAATTTTTGGGGTGATGCACTGTGAAAAGGTATTTAAAAATATTAGAAGAATTTGTTTATAAAGCTAAAAATCATTCGAAATATACATTTGTTCATTTCCAAAGCATAGAATCATTCGTAATGTATGTAAATTAACTACATGCAGTGTAGGATGGTGGTACGTTTAATTTGAATATAAATAAATTTTCATCACCAAAATAACTTATTCAAAACTAAGTCGCAGAAGAAAATTGTCCTGAATCTAAATTTGTTTTCCAATACTAAAACTCTCAGTTTACGTGCATAAAAAAATCACAAGCTCTATCTTTCGCACCACACCACTCTGACTCATTCAGATAATCCTGTCACTTTGAATCTGGCTTTAGCCCAGAATCCTTGTTACCTTCCTTTACGGCACCAATACCTTGCCAAAGTTTACGACAAAACCGGAAATAAGGGTCCTTTTTGTTCCCTTGGAATTTCATTTCTGTATTCATTATTTTTCCAAATTAGGTGGGCACCTTTATAAAAAGCAAAATTAAGTGGCGAAATAAATTCTAGATTTTTAATAATACGCGTTTGTAATTTAGAGCGCGGTGTAAGTTAGGAACCTATGTTATTAAACAGCGCGTGACTACAAATTGTAGCGGTGAAATAAGAAAACAGGTGCCAGATATATTTTTGAGACATGCTGAAGAAAGTTAGAAAATTTCGTTACGAGCGAAGATATAAAAATACATAATTTTATTTTATACCAGCTCGGGTGTAAGATAAGTATGAGGTCCTTTTAAAATTAGTCATGCGTTAATAAAAAATCATATTCGTTGATGCGTATCTCATAATAATAAGGCTGTTGTTTCTAGCTTTATGCAATTTACAAAACGAATTTTATTACACTTAATCATAACTTCATATAAATTCATGAGTTAATATTATTACCAGTTTGTTTAATATAATTTTAAATTATCGTCACTAAAGAATATTCAATTTACTAATAAATAAAAATTTATCACCAATATTTCAACTATGAAATTGATTTAACAATATTGAAAACATAAACGTTCGTACACGTAAGCGTTCGAGCTAACGTAGTGTCGAGACTGGAAGCAAGATATGATCCCTCACCTCCCTCGGGACCACGACCCTAATTGGACGTGGTCTGCCTCCCCAATACATCGATTATTTAATCTATGATACGATGAATCAAATGCACTCTAATAGATACACTTTAAGGGCTATTAGACAGGTAACAAAAGAACATTTTATGAAGATTTTTCTTTTATGCTTTTTAAGAAACTAAGTTTTTTTTTGTAAGCGACACGACCGCTCACAAACAGTAGACACCTTCGAACACCTTGAATTACAAAGTATTGTTTGGTTGACGCTCGCCATCCTGAGACATGAGGTGTTAAGTCTTATTATGTCCAGTAGTTACACTAGCTACAATATCCTTCAAACCGGAATATAATAGTGACAACAAACTGCTGCTTAGCGGTTGAAAAAGACATTCCGGTGGTACCTGGTGGGAGGTCTCTCATATGTGAAAGTCTGCCTGGATAGGCAGACTTTCACATATGAGAGACCTCCCACCAGTAATTTTGATTCTGTTAACCAAAGAAACCTAAACTTGAAAGGAGTTTTTTAAAATCCAGAATTATATTTTCAAAGAAACCTTTGAGATAATTAGACTTAAATATCATGTAGAACGTGTATTAATTTTCTATACTAAACTATGGGGACAATGTTTGCGAATCATCTGACCTATAAAAATTGTTCCATATTTGCTAATTGAACGGTGTACGGTGGGCCGAACGTCGTGTTTAGTTTCTGTATAAATGCCCGCCAGACAATTTGACTGGCCGCAATGTCGACTATCGAGACTATTAAATAGACAGCCCGCTACGTCAACAATCTGTGTCAATCCGTCATATCTACATTATATATAGCGATGTCTACTATGTTACTTTTCCATTGTTGTCTTCATGTCCAAGGTATGTTCTAAGTAATAGTATCCTTGTTGTGGTGCCTGGTTTGTTTTGCTCTGATTTGTTGAATGTGGTCTAGGAATGCGATTCGTTTGATTAAGCGACTGGTTGATTGTCAATTGTGTACTTTGGTCACTATGCAAGGATAACTGTACAAAGCGCTTTGAAATAAAATCATCATCAGTTATTGGCATGGTGAACATTGAAGCAAAAGAATTGGGTTTGCACTGTCTAATGCTAAATTAAAAGACGCTTCTTATCAATCCCTAAGTTTTGTGGTCATTTATGGTCTACTCAGTAAAAGGAATGCAGAGGTGCTAACTAGTTTATGAATTTTAATATTATGACGTATATTAATTTAATAGATGGAATTAATACGAATAAAATATTATTTAGACGTACAACTAAGTCCTTTCGAGCATGATTGATACGGCGACAGTTAACGATTTATATTATCCCACAATAAATTAGCAATGCGAGTGAAAGCCAATTGTTCCAATAACTCGAAGCGAATTGTGGCACAAGATTAACTACTCAGTACGAACTGACGAAACTTCGTCTACGCTTGACTTCAAGATCATTCCTCCTAATATTCAATTTAACTTTGACACTTCGCTCGTCCAACAAAACCAGTGTCAGCTTTTTGTTTTAGATATCATTTCTCACTTCCCGGATTAATTATAATTTGAGACGGAATATTATTTTCTCGCAAAGTATTAGAAACTTATTTTAATGTCTTAGAAGTTGAAGAGTCTTGAATACTGCAGAGGCTGAGTGTTGTGCATTTGCCTCTCGAGGGCTCTCCATCGACATTGGCTGCAACTATTTATATAACAGCTTAAATTGTAGTACATAAAACTCATATTCAGTTGGTAATGAAATGGTTTTAAGATTTATTTTTAAGTTTATAAATAACCAAACTTAGGCTGAGATCCATAAATCCTACTTCAACTAAGTTCTTATGTCGAAGTAAAAACAGTTAAAAATTCTCTCATTCACGCGTATCTTTTTCTAAGCCTGCAACTTTTTAGTAGCATCTTATAAATGTTTTAGTTTTTAGAAAAAGAAGCGCGTGAAATAAATAATTCTGATCTGTTTTTTATTACGGACTTGCTTAGTAAAAGTTTGCGTTATATACTTATCTGCCATGTTCCATATAACACGGTATATTGACGTATTACCAATGTTTCATACAATACTAATAATGGATACTAAAAAAATCTATTATTTATGTTAAAAATATTTTCCAAAATAAACTAAAAGAATCATATTCATAATTCTGAAATATCTCGCCAGCACTATGCAACAAAAGCTTTTACGTTTTACCTACAAGAATTTTAACCTCCATACATGCAAAGTAAAGTAACTTGGTTTACACTGTTTCTTCTATTTTCTTTCCTAAAATTCGCTTTGTTTTTAAAGTTAATGCACTTTGTTCAATGTAAATGAATTTTGTTTGCAAAGCAGTATTCATTGTAATTCACGCTCCTCGAGGCTAGAAATCGTAACTTACAAGTGGATGATTGTTGCTTTAGGATATTCAATTTAACAGCAATTTGCACAATGTAGGTGTGTATAATTTGAAAGTTACCAGTAATCATAAACTTATACCAAGTAGTAACGTAACTTGGCAGGTTCGCAACTGCTAACTTCGTACGAGCATTCCTTTGAACGAACACGTAAGTTTTGGAAATGGATTATCGAATGAGCTCCATTAACCTTGGCAAGATTACATTTGCATAATGACTTTGTGAACTGTTCTTTGCAGAGATAGGGCCAAGTTGTGTTGTAATTATACTCGATACTTGTTCTGTAATCAAAGAAGGGTTAAGGATAATTGTAATTTAAGTATACAAAAAGACAATACAACATATCTCTTTCTACAATTTGGAAATTAACACTTATTTTAAGGTACTAAATACATAAAATAAGCAAAATATTTTGTTTTTGCGCCGACAAAGAATGCACGATGCCTTTGGCTAGTAAGTAGCTGGCTTGTTTTCCAGCCAATGGATTAAAAAAAACTAAGCACATGATTTTTTTTTCAACAGGATGAAATAATTTTGAGCACATATTATCATGAGAGTTTATTGATTGCTTCGGGTGGCATAGTTGTAAGCAGTGCGAGTACAACTATCGCGCTAAGGTCCTGATTCAAATCCCGGGTCGGGCCAAAATAAAAGTGACTGGTTTTTTCATCTTAAAAATTACTCAGTCGCAGCTAGGACTCAGGAATTTGGCGGTGTGATACCCCCGTGCTTCGGAAAGAACGTAAAGCTGTTGGTCCCATGCCTGAGTTATCTCCGGTCATGTCGAATTGCCGTCTCATGGGACTACGAGAGTGAAGGATTAAAAAGTGTACGTGTGTATTGCACTCGTACAATAATAAATCTCGTTCGTAATACAAGCATAAGCTTAAGAAATCCTTCATGTTGAATTATATAAAGGTGTAATTCGAACGTGCTATTTTAGTTTACCATAAAATTAAGGCTAATGTTCAATTATTAAAGCAGTCAGACTAGATATAATTCTGTCTAGCAAAATAGAAGTCAAATAAATCAATTTTACTAACAACGGCGTGAACTCTAATATCTGAAACGAGGAGCATAAATTAAATAAGTTATACAAAAGATATATTAAATCAACTCCTTTAAAATATACTATAAAGCGTTAAAGCAGATTTTCACCAAATTCAAGACACAATTTTAGCCGGTCCATTAAGAAATTTGCGCCGTTATTAAAGTTGTTTCTTGATTTTTGAAAATGTCAAGGTAATTTTAATATCGTAAAGTGTTTCATAAAATACGTTTTACATTAGACAATAAATGTTACGCGTTTCTAAAAACTTTCTGAAATTAAAAGTATTGACAGCTCTCCGAGATTTCATTACAAATAATTATATTTTTCATTGCTAACTTAAAAATACAATTTACAGTAATGAGATCTGTGTATCTTAGTACGCAGCAAAATAATTTGTCAAAATAGCCACCTGCAAAGATTTTGTTATTTTTTTACCCCAGCTCTCAATAGATGAGCAATATAACCCCTAAGCATAGAATCTAATTAGGCGTACAAAAAACTTCTTTATTTCATAAAAGTATATTCTATTTCTTTATCCTTTGACCACATTGTAGTGTGCCTGACAGGCAATTTTCTTCAATAACATAATGTGTTTGTTCTCTGTTATGATTGTAACGAAAAATACGTTTAAAACACGTTCAATGTGCTTCACTTTGACACCTCGAAGTTAATTTATTTTATCGATGAGCAAAGAAAAGTTGTAATGAGATTTACGATATTGCACAAACTCCAGAACACGATATATAGTGTCACAAACTGAATAAAACTTGCAAACTGACCGTGTTTTTGACAAATATTGAAAAGGATAATAAAAGAATAGAAAAGAAATATTCGAACTTAATTCACGCGATTTTGATACTAAAACAGAGTTGTACATTCTTAATATTACACTTAGTATAGCAACTAATCCTCAAATTAACATTTAAATATGTAAAATTAACATTTATATATTTTCCGACTTCTTTAGTTCTTATACGTATTATGAATAAGTCTAAAAATTTCAAACCGAATATAAAATTTCCACTAACATGTTGTATCTTCCTATGTGTAAATAGAATAGTCTATTAGTTTAACTCCTACAAGTTATTCTTGGCTTTGTTGCATTATCTTTGTCTGATATCCTTTCAGTTGTTGAATCCACCTCAACCGTTCCGCCTTTCTGCTATGGATTACCTTTTCATTGTGAATGACTGCTTGAAGCTAGATTTTAGTCCATTCATCCATTATTAAGTGGTTTGATATGATTTTACTAGAAATGTTAGTTTAAATTTAAGTTGAAATAAAAAACTAAAAACTATTTAAAAGGATTTTATCGCGGTTTTTAAATTTAAAATGTTGCTTAAATTTTGCTGTTACACCACGAAGGATGCCGTATGAAGACATTATTTGCAATGTTGAGAACAGTCTTTTCATGAATAATATAAAAGGAAGATTCGGAGGCAATACGCCAAGACATTTCGTCAATTTTGCGTCAAAAGAAAATGCCGAAACCAAATCTTCCAAAACATCAATATATCGCTTTGAAGAACTTGCGATCAAGGAAAGACCTTACCATTCTCCGTGCAGATAAAGGGAATGCGACAGTAGTAATGGATACGTCAGACTACAATCATAAAATGGAACAACTTTTATCGGATGGAAGCACGTATAGAATAGTCAAATCAGACCCGACTAACAAGATATTGAAGGCTACTAGCACTTTAATAATAAAAAATTACCTTGATAAATTAAATCTCGACGTAAACTTACTCGTTCCTTCGTGTGCAAAATCGCCTAAACTGTATGGACTGCCGAAGATACACAAGTTAAATGCTCCACTACGTCCCATTGTGAGTCAGATCGACACACCAACCTACAGATTGGCTCAGCACGTAGCAAAAGTGCTTTCACCCCTCAGAGGAAACACTAGAGCATCTGTGAAGGATTCATACCAATTTGTCAGCGACATTAAACACCTACAGTTAGCTGACAATGAAACAATGGTCAGTTTTGATGTCCAGTCTCTTCACGAGCTTACCATTACAAGATTGCATCAAAATTGTGTCTAAGAAGTTAGTAGATAATAACATACCTGTGGAATATGCAGAACTACTCCAACACTGCCTTACATCTGGCTATATGTTGTGGAATGATCAGTTCTATGTACAAGTAGAGGGTGTAGCGATGGGCCCCCTGTATCTCCGGTAGTCGCCGATATATTCATGGAGGACTTCGAGGAGACAGCCCTGACAACATCACCGGTCTCTCCAAGGTTTTACAAACGGTACGTAGATGATACTTTCACAATTTTACCATCGGACAAAGTATCTGCATTTTTAAATCACCTTAACTCCATCAATAATAAAATCCAATTCACTATGGAGTTAGAACACAATAAATCTCTTGCTTTCTTGGATGTTTTAGTCATTCGTAATCCTGATCAGACCTTAAGTCATACTGTGTATCGGAAACAGACCCATACTGATAAATATCTGAACGGTGAATCTCACCACCATCCAAAACAGTTAGCTACCGTGGGCAAATCATTGTTTCAGAGAGCACGAGGAATCTGTGACGAGAAACACCTGGCCGCTGAGCTACAACATGTCAAGCAAGTACTGCGAGACAACAAGCTCCAAATTCCACGCCGCCGTCACAGAGACCGAGTGAAACCAGCCACAGTTGAACGTGTTCCGGTTGTACTACCATATGTGAGAGGAGTCACCGACAAGATTGGCTACATCCTGAAGCGTGCTTCAATAAAAACCTATTTCAAGCCGCCTAAGAAGATTAGTCAATTTTACCACCCGTCAAATGCCATATACCTCTGCAAGAACCGGGTGTATACAAGATAGACTGCAACTGTGGCCTCTCTTATATAGGACAAACAAAAAGAAATATAGGGACCCGCGAACATATAGCTGACGTGAAACACCGACGCTCTACGAAGTCTGCAGTCGCTGAACATTCTGAAGGAGGCTCCAATCATTATTTGCGATTAGACAAGCCACAAATCCTTGCCAAAGAACACCGATTCCTGCCTAGGATGATTCGCGAGGCTATTGAAATTAAAAACACCCAAATTTCAATAGGGAAGATGGTTGGAAGCTTGCACAAGCCTGGGATCCTGTTCTACATTTAATTAAATCGGATCCCAAAAGACCGGCTGCCAGACCTCAAGACACTGTGAGCTCATTCTGCGTAGATCGGACCGTCAACAGATAAAATTTTAAAAAGTTGTATATTTGAAAAATGTAGGTAGATATTGTAACTTTGACTTTACGGATGAACAACACCTCAGTCCCCCCGTTACAATGAAGGCTGCAAAGTCTTCGAAACGTATGGAGAAAATAATAATATAAAAAAACCGCGATAAAATCCGTTTAAATAGTTTTAGTTTTTATTTCAATGTCTAACATTCGCGTAAACATAAGAAATCATTAAATTTAAGTTATTG